>NW_027069964.1:275089-295637 GCF_002906115.3 Quercus suber | reverse complement strand
GAACCTCACAACCGAACAAGTGAAAACAGCCTTTTTGTTAACAGAACTACCCCCCGGTTCTAAGCTAATCACCGAGCACGTTCTAAGCGTATTGAGGCCGTACCGTGGTCAGACACATCTCAATAAAGGGACAACCAACAAAGGCCCAGTACTCGATCAAAACAAAAGAGCAACACGATAAAGCATTCATATTAAAACATATAACTGAAATTAGCATCTTGTTGCCAAAACCCGGCAACCCAAAGTAGATAAAAGACAACACATAATGTATCTCGTCACCACAACCCGGTGACATGGGCGATTCCACTCAAAATACTAAAACAAAAAAAAAAAAAAAAAAAAACACACAGGAAAAATAAGAAAGGGCTGGTTTTTAACTTTCAATGTCCACGGCGTGAGCGGAGGAGGCGTCCCCTTGAGAGTGCTGGTCGGCGTGAGGAGTTGGCGGCTAGATGTTCCCCCCGGTTAGGTCCCCCACATTGGGATGGCTGGTTCCCTCCATGTCGGTTGGCATTGCATGGGAATCAATGGCGTTCACTAGCTCCCTCATGCTGGAAGTCTCTTCTTCGTCAATAATAAGGGGCGCCGGATTCCCGGTGTGAGGGATGCTCGGGAAAGGGATCTTGCTGCGATCCCTCAGCGGAGAATCCTCGGGAATCCCCAACGCTTGAAGGGCGGCGAACCACCCCTCCTCAAACCCGAGCCCGTGGGCTTGGCGGATGACCGGTTCCGCTGAGTTCTCGGCGTCCGCAAACCCCTCATTATACCACTTGTTTTCACAAGCTTCCAGCGCCGCCTTGGAATTGGCCAGCTGCCCTTCCAGCATAGTGTTCAGACTCTGAGCCTCCGCCAATTTCAGCTCGGTGCCGCCCAATTGCCGTTCCAGTTCCTCGGACCTCGTCTCGGCAAGGGCCTGAGCCTTCACGGCCGCAGCAATTTTACCCTCCGCCTCCGCGGCAATCTTCGACTTCTCCTCCGCTGTGGCCTCGGCAACAGCCTTTAGAGCCTTCTCCCGCTCAACGTCCTCGGCCAGCTCCTTCACCCTCCCATCCATGACATACGACATTTGCGCGGCCTGATCACATAATATTCACTTTGAAGGGTAAAAGGGAAAATACACGTACTTAAGCAAATGAGAAACAGAAGATCGCGAAGAAAGGTGAAACACTTACCGCTATGGTGTGCCACTGCAAGCGCCTCCCCAAAGACTCATCCGTCGAATCCGTGAAGGCGTGCAAATCCTCGGGCAGAAGGATGCCGCGAGCCAGACTCTGCGCCACGTAGCCACCATGACCTTTGTCCCACACTCGGGCATTGGCCGTCGATGGGAGAGGCTCGCCTCCAAGTTTGAAGGAGGGTTGCCATGCCACCGGAGCCCGGGAAGTGGACGCCCGTTCTATCCCGGTTGGCGCTACCGGTTCCCGGATGACGATACCGACCGAAGGTCGGGGGGGCACATTTCCCGAGCCCGTTTGAGGCTGATCGGTTGTGCGCTGCCTTTTTCGAACTCGGGTTGGCGGGGCAGCGGGAGGCGAAGCATCATGGCCGGGTGTCTGTTGTTGCTGCACGGTGGTGCGGGCGCTGGGGACGAAGCGGTCTAGCGTCATCTTCCTCCTGGCCACCATGGCGTAGCCTTGATCGGATCCTGTTTCGGATGAGTCAGTCGGTTCCGCGGCAGCACGCTCAACTTCCCGAGCAAATGCCTGGGGCTCTACGGGTCCCTCGGGCTGCGCAGGAGTTTCTGGCTGGATCTGCTCGTGGGCGCGTCTCCTGCGCTCGGCGGATACACGCTCGGCTGAGTCGTCGCGAATTGGCTGACGCTCGTCTGAACAGGTGTACCGGGGACCTAAATCACGCGCCTCGCCTACCGTTAGCCTTGGGGGGAGGAAGTTTGCGTGCCGGACGTCTATATACGAAATAAGAGGACTATCGACTAGCAGGGCTTGACCGAACGGCTGCGAAGTTGAGTAGACGGGATCGACACCGAGGATGAGATGGGACGCTCGGAGTTGCCCGTCCGTATGTACGAAAATTTCCGACCTGAGCAAGAAGTTCAGGTCCCGAACGTGTACTACTCTAATGTCCGGCCTGAATCTCCTGGTCTCTGCACAAAGAAAATAAGGGTTAACATTCACATAACCGGACCAAAAAATAAAAAAAAATAAAAAAATAAAAAAAAAAATAAAGGTTAGCCACCGACCAACGTCGCGCGGCGAAAACGCGCAGGGTATCTCCTCGGCAAACCAGTTGCCGCTCACCCGAACGAAATCTTTCGCCGAGTTACGGTTCGAATCAGGTAGGCACGAAATAAGCCGTACCCGCGCATCCCTAGTCTTTAAGTAATAGTCCGACTCAACGTTGCCGCACAGGCTGTACATCTGGTTGATGTCGTGGTGGTTTAGTTGCAACTCGTACAACCGGTTCAACCTACTCACACAACTCACTACCCGGTAAAAGTTAGGAGGGAGTTGGTCGGGGCATAGGCCGTAAAACCTAAGGGTGCTAAGGATCAAAGGATCTACTGGGAACCTAAGCCCGCCCTCTAAGACGGCCATCAAGGGAAAAAACACCGTGTTTTCACCACGGCGCCTCTGGATGTCGATATCGCCCATATTGCAGTAGGCGATATCTACGTCACTAGGGACATTATACGCTTCCCTAAACCTAGCCAAAGCGTGCTCAGAGGAAAGGAGGTGAGAATAACTCATGTTCTTTTTCTTAAAAATGAGAGTCTTTTGGTAAAAAGGAAAAGAAATGCTATAATTACCAAAGAATAGACTAGAAAGGCTGAATTGAAAAAGCAAGAAGAGGGACAGGAACTTACTGGGGGCTCTAGGGAGGGGGTGTGTTCTGGGCCAGTAGATGAACCACGAAAGGGGATGCTCGGCAGAGTAGGATACTGAGAGATGAAGAATGCAAAAGTGAGGACCAGCGACTAAATGGACTATTTATAAGCGTAGAGGGGTGGAAGAAGAGGCATTTAATGATCTGCTGAAACCACGCAAACCGCCGCTCCAAACGAATACGCGCAACGCCTCGGTTCACGAACCGTCAGACAATAATGACGGGTAGGCTGTCAATCGGTTCCAAGTGCGTCTTTTGAGGCGCGCATTAACGCGCCCCACAATGGCCGGGCACTGACCCTTTGACTTCCCAGGCACACATTCACCCCTCGTGGTCCTTGATTCATCCCCGGGAATGGGGAGCGAATCAAGGGGGGGCTATTGTACGGCCCCCACACCATGACCCGTAGTAGGCCTCGAACATCGACCTGGGTATATGGCCCGTGAGGCCCATCTCCCTTTGCCAAGCGGCCCACCCCCGAGTCACGCCTGCCACGGGCCCAAGCTTTGCCTCTTCATTGCTTCTCGAAGAAACCCCTTCCCGAGTCTTAACGTAGCTCGCGGGAAACCCCGCCCCGTACCAGATTGGTCATGCCACGGGAAGACACCGCGGCCGGGAACCAAAGCGGAGATGGAAACCAAGTTCCAACGCCACCCTCACCACTTCCCATGACTACCTAACTATCCACTTACGATCGATAATACTGGACCGCCTGTTGCACTTATTGGCAAATAATCATGACCTCTTCGCCATTCCTGAACTATAAATACAGGAAGTTTTGAGAAGAGAGGGGTTGGAAAAAAAGGAGGAGGAGAGGAGTGAAAAGAGAGAAAACAGAGTGAGGAAGCGGTTCAGAGCCCCGAGGAGAGGAAAGCGATTCCATTGGGCCTTGGCGTTCAGAACGACCCAGTGTAGGAAATCCAAACCCACGATACAAGTAAGTTGTGAGCCCAAGCAAGGCCCAGCCCAACAGGGTTTCGGTTTTGGGCGCGTACATTCACAATAAAAAAAATCTATAAAAGCATAGAAGAATCTATATAATGATTCAAGCAATAAGAATGTGCTCATTTGTTACTCCTCTCTTATCTCTAGGAGGCCTAGTTGTCCTCGAATTCAGCTACCACACTTTCCTTAAGCTTTCTCTTCGTCTTAACATACTGATTTGCTTTTATTATTATTTTGATTTTTTCTATTGAATTGAAACTCCCTCCCTCACACAATTAGCCTTTAATTTATAGGTGTAGTGTAGTACATTAAGTTCTCTAATTAAATTTCAAAAACATAGTTGCACTACATTTAATTATTCTTGGAAAGAATAATATTGTATTTATTGGTGAATGCAATAAGGTGTTTAATTTAATTTAGGAATCTAATGTACTACACTTAAGGTATCGTACCTTAGTTTATCCTTAGCCTTTTGTATTAGCTTGTTTTAGAAGCCACCTTTTAATTCTCATATCTCAAAATTCTTACAGAAGCCAATTACCCAATTCCCCAAAGGCAAAAGCCTCTCACTTTCATCCAAATGCTCTCACATTCTCACTCAATTCATCCCTCTTCCTTAATAAAAAGTTTCTTATTTGTTGGTAGGAAAAAATGACATTAAAATCTTGAGATGTGCAAAATTCTTCTTTTCCTTTTTCAATTATATTTTAGATTAATTTCTTTTTATTTATCTTATAGTTTATAATTTTCTTTCTTCTTTTTCCTTTAATTTATTAAACCAATTGGTAGCACTAACTTATCAAAAAAAAAAACCTTATACACATGTCAGAAATAAAATATTGGATCTTTGCCTTTGATATTTGAAGATCAGAAATAAAATATTGGATCTTTGCCTTTGATATTTGAAGAAGAGCAAATCTTAATGAAAAAAGATTTCATGCTGAATGTTGTGTTCTTATTGTGTACATGGAGGCACATTTTTAGTTGATTAATAAAAAATTTACTTATATATAAGAAATATTGATGTATGAAAATTTATTGGCGCAATTATTAGTATGGGCACCACCTGATTATTCAAAATTTGACAATGCCTTTAAATGTAAAAGTGGTATTAACTTTTTTTCCCCCCTTTTTGGCCATAAATCTCTATTTTGGTTGAGTTTAAATTATTTTATGGGAAATTAAATGTTGGCGAAAAGCACATTTTAGTCCCTACATTTTTAGGTGATTTCTATTTTAGTCCCTAAATTTTATTTTTACCGCTTTTAGTCCCTATCCTGAAAAACGGTTCCGTTTTGTTCCTTGCCGTTACATCAGAAACGGATATTGCTGACGTGACAAACGGCAATAATAAATAATATTTGTTTAATGTCCACGTGGCCTAATTAATAATAAAAAAATATTTTTTGACATTAAAAAATGCCACGTCAGCATATAAATTAAAAAAATAATTTATTAATTTTAACTAAATAAAAAAAAATAAAAACAGAATAAAAAATTAAAAATTTTATGAATTGAGATCTAAGTGTGTATTGAACAAGAACAACAAGAACACAAACTTAAACCCAATTACATAAACCCAGAAATTAAAAAAAAAAAAAAAAAAAAAAAACCAAACCCTAAGATCAAAGTATACCTTGAAGAAGATCAAAATGAACATAATTCCAGATCCAAGAACAAAGAAAGAAAAAACACAGTTTCAAAAAAAAAAAAAAAAAGAAAGAAAAAACACTCATCAGCTTCGGCCATTTCTTTCTCTCTCTGTTCAGCTAAAATCCAAAAAAAATAAGTTCTTCCCAAAGAACACTAGGGAACACAAACCTAGATTTTAGACATAAGAACACATGCCAGATTTTCTCATATTTTCTTGCCCTTTCTTGTCAACCAAACGTAAGAACACAAACACAAACACAAATCGATCTCCAGCAAGAACACAAACACAAAACCAACAGCAGATCTTCTTAGATTTTCTCAAACCAAAAAACTCAGATTTTCTCAAACCACAAAACCCAGATATACAAAATCACAACTCAAACCCAGATTTTCTCATTTTTCCGAGAAACCAGCACAAAATCAACTTAAACCAAACACAAACTGATCTCCAGCAAGAACACAAACATAAACCCAACAATCAAAACAAAGAACACGGACTTATCCTTGCCGTTGATCAACGAAGGTCTGGAGGTGGACGGCGAGGATCACTCGAGCTGCTTATCGAGTGCCTCGTTGATCCGTTGCTTCCGATCGAGCTGGGGCCCGACTCTGACTCCGACTTCGACCTCCGACCTCGAACCTCCGACCCCTCTCTCCCTATACATCTTTGCCCCCACCCTTCCTTTCTCTCCGATCAACCATGGTTTTGAAATCCGGACCGGACCGTACGGTCCGACCGGAAAAACCGTGAACCTCTTGCAATCACGGTTCTTTTAAGCTTAAAAACCGTTCAATGCCAAAAATTCCGGAAACCGTTTGAACCGCGGTTCAACCGCACGGTTCTGAGAACCGTAATCAGACCGTTTCTTACGGTTTCTTGAATCTGAACCTTAAAAAAAAAAAAAAAAACACACACAGAAACAAAAGAAAAAGAAACAAACTACTGGGAGTACATCATATCTTCAAAAACTCTGCCACTGCCATCTCCAGAGAAACATAGCATGTCTTTATGCTTCTTCTTCTTCTCTCTTCAGAGCACATCACGCACCTCCCTCTCTTCAGAAGCTCTTCTCTTAGGCGAAGCAAGCTTTAAATACTGGCTTTGTTCTCCGCTGGTAATGTGTGCATGACAGGGTGAGAGTATGAGAAACAGAGAGCTAAAGATAAAGAAAGAAAAATAGAAGCAGAGGACATGCTCCGTGGAGAAGGAAGAGTCCAGAAAAATAAAAAGAAGGTGAGAGTATGAGACTTTAGAGGAGTGGGGATGAGGAATACGTGTGTCAGTGTGTGGAGAAGAAAAAACAAGGGAAAAAAAGAAAAGGAAAATACCCCCCACACGCTTTCTTTCTTTTCAAATGTCCTACAGTCACGCGCAGCTTGGATTTATATCAAAATATCGAGTGAATGGTAGTCTGATTCAGCTATAAAAAAAAAAAAAAAAAGTGATTGGTAGTCTAACAATACACGCGTCTAGGAGTCAAGTGGAGGAGAAAGAGTTAAAAGACTGTGAGTTATTAATTGCTCTCCGGCTTTGTGACTTTGTAAAGCCAACTGACAATTTCTTAAAAGCATTTCCCTGAAAATAATATTTGTTAAAAAAGTGGTCACTTCACAACTCAACACATTTGTTGAGACTTGACACTTGGACCAACTAGTAGTTGCCTCGTGACTCTCCCATTTTGTTTCTACCTTGGCACATTTTGGGCTTTGTTTGTTTAGTTGGAAACTTACTTTGCCATAATGTTTCTAATCTTGTAATCAAAAAAAAGAAAATTATGTTATAAAAAATACTATCCATATTTGTTTTGTATTATTTAATTAATTTTTCTTTTTTTATTAATTTAATATTTATATATATATTTAAAATAATTATTAAATTAATTATGACGTCATCACGGTCCAACCTCGGTTCGACCGCGGTTCGACCTTAAAAACCTTGAACCTCTCTTTTTTACGGTTCAATGAACGGTCCGGGTCTGAAAACCATGCGATCAACCCCTCTCTCTCTCTATCTTTCACTGTGGTCTGCGCTCAAAACGGCATCGTTTCGATTGATATCTCATATACGAAAATAGGGAAACCCTAGGGTTTGTGAAAATTAGGGGATTTTGTATTTACAGAATCAGAGAGAGAGAGAGAGAGAGAGAGAGAGAGAAATGAGAGCAGTTCGCAGCGTGGTAGCCGATAAATCGGCGCGGAGAACACCTTGCCTTCTTTTGTAGCAGGGATCTCATGTTTTTTTTTTTTTTTTTTAAATTTCTGGGTTTATGTAATTGGGTTTAAGTTTATGTTCTTGTTGTTCTTGTTCAATACACACTTAGATCTCAATTCATAAAATTTTTAATTTTTTATTCTGTTTTTAATTTTTTTATTTAGTTAAAATTAATAAATTATTTTTTTAATTTATATGCTGACGTGGCATTTTTTAATGTCAAAAAATATTTTTTTATTATTAATTAGGCCACGTGGACATTAAACAAATATTATTTATTATTGCCGTTTGTCACGTCAGCAATATCCGTTTCTGATGTAACAGCAAGGACCAAAACGGAACCGTTTTTCAGGATAGGGACTAAAAGCGGTAAAAATAAAATTTAGGGACTAAAATAGAAATCGCCTAAAAATGTAGGGACTAAAATGTGCTTTTCGCCTTAAATGTTTCCACCATAAACTATACCTTATTTTACACTTACCTCCCGAATTACAAGGATTCACGATCAACCCCCTAAACTAAAACCTATATAGCACTTTTCCCCCTCCTGTCACTTTCTTAGTTAAGTTGGAGGGAAAATCACTTGAGTCATGTGACACTTGTTGACATGGAACCCATTAACACCACCTAAAATGACAACAATGCCCTCCTTAAACCAAAAGCAAATTTCCAATTTCCCCTAAAATCTTGTATGGCTGGAAAGAAAGGAAAATGAACAAGATGAACAACAAACCTAGAAAATGAACTATGCCATAGGAGATCAGATAACAAATCGATTGTGATGATTAGCAAATCCGAATGAAAAACAAACCCATAAAATGAAATATGCCACAAAGAGATCAAACAACAAACCCACTGAGCTAAACAACAAATCCAGATGAACAACAAACCCAAAACATTAACAACAAACCCAGAAAATGAACTATGCCACAAAGATATCAAACAGCAAACCCAAGATTACAACATCAAATCAAACTCAGACATAAACCTCATCCTAATTCTCTAAACCCAAACTTGATTCAACTCTCTATTTCAGCTTCATAGGCAACTAGATATGAAAACCCTTAACCTAAATGTCAAAATTCTAGGTTCATTGCCCCACACCAAAGTAGCAAATTGACAAAACTACTTAATAATTGCCAATTGAAGGAGGTGCTAAAATCCAAACCCTAACCTAACACATGTTGTAGTGATGGTCAGAATGGTGGGAGAACAACCACTTTTGACCACGTTGTTCTTGTGAGTTCATACAACTAGCTGCTTCTCTTTCTTGTTGACGAGTTTGGGTTAAGGTTATTGTACAACTAGCTTCTCTCTTCGTCACCGGCAGGTTGTGGTTGGGTAATTAGGTTTGGGTCTGTGTCAAGGCTTATTGGGTGTGTGGTTCCTACGTGCTAAGCTATTATGTTAATAGTCTATACACGAACGAAGAGATAGAGAGATTCAATCCAGGTTCAGTGAGAGGGAATTTAGGTTCAACGACAAGGAATTCGGAGAATGATCCATCTGTTTTTGGTTTCTCACCTACTCTTATGGATTCATTTTGGAGAGAGATTAACTTCTCTTTATTTAATTTGGTTCAAAGATAAATTAAACTATGCGCCTGGCTATTATGTCTTTGTATTTTCTTTCCCCTTTTTAAGTTACTAATAATGAGGGGTATTTCGGTCATTCCAAGTGGCATTATTGGATCCATGTTAGCAAGTGTTATATGAATTGCACGTGACTATGTTTTTTTTATCTAACTTAATTGGAAAAGTGAAGGAAGTAGATAAAGTGTTGCACAAGTTTTAGTTTAAGGGGGCAATCATATAGTCTTGTAGTTCAAGGGAGTAGGTGTCACGAACCAAACCTATACTTTAGAGTTTAGAGCATAACCAACATGTTAATATCAAGTTTACCTCGATACTAAAACACGAAACAACCTAAACTGAAAGTGCTTATCAAGAATTTTTCTTGTATTCCTGCTTATTTTCGTGCATTAAAGCCACAATATACAAAAATGATGAAATTTCATTTCCTTTAAACTTAGAAGATTACCACCTGGTTGAAACTTAGGGTATTCGTATAAATATTACATAACTAAATATTTAACAAAACTCTTATTACAAACTTAACCCCAAAGACATACAACCGAGGTTCGAAACAAACTAAGATACTGAATTACATCTGTGCTCAAGAATCAAGTACATCTTGATTCCTCCTATACAACAAAAGAGCTAAACTACTATACAACAAAAACTCTACATTCGAACAAATGAGAATCACGAAATCCTTGCCACCTCTAACACTCTCGCTGCTTTCAGGAAAGAACCTGTGCACTGAAATATAATAGGGTAAGCTGCGAAGCCCAGTAAGGCTTTAAGATTCATGGACTTTTAATAAGAATACATGTAAATCAAATATTTTATAAATATGCCAGTTTTGATAAAGTAGTTTCATACTATTCACGCTGTTTTTAAAATAACTTATGATCTTTCAAATAAAAATACTTCATTTTCCTTCATATAATATAAAAGAACATAATAATGAACTTAGACATAATTCAGTGATCTTATCTTTGAATAGACTATAAATACTTTATCATAACTTCTCATCAGACTTATAACACGTTCAACATACCTTTCTTATCATCATACTTTTTTTTTATAATTTTCAAATAGCTTAATAGCTCATTTGTAGTACATACTAGTTAATCCAATTATAAGTCTGTCACAATTTTGGGAGGCTTCCAGCACAGAATATCAGGCATCTAGCATTCCCCACAATGCTAGGTAATTCCAAAATCATATCATAATACATATTTTCAACCATGAGGGTAGATTGACATCCTCCACAAGTTGGCTGTTACCAACAAGGACGGGTATAGCAGAGCCAGTCCCACTTTTAATGGTCAATCAAAATCTCCATGGAAATACCAGTACTATAACCCCTACTAGCTAAGTTCAGATCATAACAATGGAATAATTGAAAACTATATTTTTCTGATAACTTTGCTTTTACATAACTGTTTCACAACAGTAGCATATTTACTCCATTCTTCAATATTATGTTTGTGATATAAATAATAGCGTCAATATGCTAAAATTATTATGTATATAAGATTGAACGACTCACGAACACATATTTTACTTAAATCATGCATATATGTAATATCTCTAATCAAAAGTTTTAATGCATAATACTTTTCGAAATAATTTTTATTCTTATCAAAAGCACATGTCACAAATCTCTTACTTGAAAACAGAAGACACGAGAGATTGTACAAAAGGAGCTCAAGTGTCCATGTTCTTGTTCATGCCACCTAAATGAAAAACCAAAACTTTTTACTGAAAAAATCTTCCTAAGTATATAAACTTATACCTCAATCACAACTTAACTCTCAAACTCAAGAAAATTCTTACTTCCCATCACACAAGGTTTCCCGAAGCACAAAATAATCATCAAACACATGATACACCCAAACTCTAGAGAAACTAAGGCATAAAATTTATATATGATCCAAACACACCAAAAGATTAGCATATTAAATTATAGATCAAAACATTCATCCTAGCTTCAAAATTAAATTCACCAAGTCAGAGTTATCCTACATTGTTTACAGTTCATTTTAGTAGCAAAAGCCCCATTTGTAAAATACGAATGGACTGTCCTCACACATCCAATTTTCATGAAATTTTATAGAACTACTCCCCTGTATGTCCACTATATACCTTAAAATTTTGTGGTCAAAGTATAAAACTATGATTTATTAAAAATCATACAAGACAACGTGTTCAAATCTGTTCTAGCAAAAATGCATACAACTTAGAAATTAAACTATTATTTTAATACTCATCCAAATGCTGTAAGACCACTTCCATAACAACCATGTGTGTCTTAAAATTTATAAAAACTACTCCTAGCATCCTAATTCACAAAATATGATTTAATACAGAATTTTCTTGTTGTAAACATCAAATCTGTCACAGTGACAGCTTCAGCACATGTTTTTTCTAAAATCATCAACAAATAGCAATTAGCCTTCATTTCATTTGGGTATTTTTATACCTATACAACACATATTAAAATACCCTAATAAGCATCCAATAGACCATACACCATCACTCTTTCAACTTACTAAAACAGAATCACAAGTTCAGCTTCTAAAATCAGAATAGAGAACATAGAACTGAAATTAAAGCAAATCATCACGCCATTAACACACCCATACAGAAAATAAACATATATACTTACCCACAACTAAAGCTACTTTAGTAAAAGTTTGATTTCCTTCTTAGAGAGAGATAGCTATGATTTTCAGTGAGAGAGAGAGAGAGCTATTGGTCAGATGGTGCTGCCATGTGAGAGGGGAAGAAGAAAGAAACAAGAATAAAGGAGTAGAGAAAGGAGAAAAAGGACCTGCTGGACTTCAGGTGCAGCAAAAGAAAAATAAGGCAAATTGACTTTTGGGGTGGGATACGTGTGATGCTAGGGTAGAAAATATCACACCCACTTTTTTCAACCTTTTTGGCATTCACACTTAAACTTTTCTAAAAAGAATAATATCACTTTACATATATATATATATATATCCTTACCTTTATAAAGTTTTATCCATAACATTAAAAGAGCATATATGTCCTATAATATCACAAAATCAAAGTTTTATGCACTCAAAATAATTAAGATAATAACATGCATATAAACCCATAAAATTAATTATGTAATTAGGTTGGAGTGTTACAGTAGGTGTAAATGAGGTATAATTTAGGGTGGAAAAGTGTAATTTCTCCATTATTTTATGGTTGCCTATAGTGATTTTGTTAAATTTAATTTCTTGGTATATACTTATATTTAATATCTATGAATGTTATGTACTAATGGTTGTTCAAAAGATATGAGAAATCTAGAGCAAAAAGTGACCTTAATAATGTTTAATTGATAGTTTACATTGAAAAAGAAATTGCTCAAAATTTCACAATGGAGATGATAATGGATGGATTTTTATTATATAAAAGACCACTGTTGATTATAATTTTAATGGAGGATGCTAAATGATTTTTTTTTTTTTTTTTGAATATTTGTTAAATATATCTATGGCAAATTGAAAAACTCATGTACACTCAAGAAAAGTTTAGAAAGGATGTACAATTCTCATATAAGACAATTTTGTTGATGTGTAACTTTTGTGTATATATAGATATATAGTAACTTGAGTTTTTCTTGAATTGCAAATTAATATGATAGTTTAGTCTCGCCCCCCTTCCCCCAAACAAAAAATTTTGGTTCCACCCCTAATTGGGTTCATTGTAATACAAGATTTGTACTTCACTCATGTATTAAAGATGTAGCTTTTAAGAGTTTCCTTTGTAGATGTATACTGCAAGACTAAACCACATAACTTTCATGTGTTCTTTATTTTATAGTTCTGCTTCTGCTAAGGGTAGTTACATCCACGAATTTAGTCCACGTAATTCTCTTTTGTTCTTATATGAGTAGTTCTATCCACGCTACTTGAGCAAATGAATTCAAATGTGTTTAAGCAAGGATACTAATATTTTTCTTCCTCTTGGGTTTTTTTTTTTTTTTTTTTTTTTAAATTGGTTTGGACCATCATGTAATTATTTTCTATCTTGTTTATATATATATATATATATACTTTACAAGAACTACACCATTTTTTAGATTGTAAATTTCTATTAGATTTAATGGTTAAAAAAGGTCAACTGTCCATGTCATTATTAAATATTTATTACTTGTCACACTAACTAACCAAATTAATGGTAGAGAATATTATATTACTATTTTTTTTCTATTCTCTCTCTCTCTCTCTCTCTCTCTCTCTCTCTCTCATTAATTTATCTCTAACCTTGCATAAGTATTGTTCCTAACTTTCTGAGTTGTAGACCTTCTTTAGCATGACCTTATTATTTTATAATAGGAAAATGCTAACGAGTGCCCTTAGAGCATTGGTTAATAATCCATTTAAAGAAAGTTTTTATTAGAAATGAAAAAAAAAAAAAGTAATTAATATTTTGACAGCTATTTTCACTTCCCATAAAAGCGGTATCAAAAATTTCTTAAAATGGATTATACTACTTGACTATTACAAGTTATGTCTTTTGTAGGATGCCAAAAAAGCCCATTGTGCTTCTTATCCGATTATGTTTTCTCTATGTTTTCCTCAACTTGGTTAAATGGAAACACTATTATTATTTGTGGGCATAGCCGTCAACGTTGAATATTGAACTTCTATATATGTGTGTGTTGTTCTACAAGACGTGATGGGTTTACATAAGTTTCTTCAGAAATTCATGGTCACCTTTTAATGAAACTCTCTTTTTATAATAGTTTGTTGGTGAATTTGTTTAATGAATCAAGTTATTTGATAGATGACTAATTTTTATATTTAGGAATATGAAATCATGGAGTTTGGAAGAGGCTTGATTTGTTTTATTTTAGTAATTAATTTTGGCACTAATAGGCACAAAAGTAAATTCTGATCCTTTAATTTTAGTAATCATTGTTTGTGTTTAATATAAATTGAGGATAAACAATGATCCTTTAATTTTTGTTTACCCTCAATTTTCAAGAGAATGACAAATCTGATCCTACTATAGTGTTTTATTTCGTAGAAACCCAGATATTGATGAAAATATCCAGGTTCATAGTCATCCGAAAACAAAAACAAAAAAACAAAAAACAAAAAGAAAAAAACCAAAACGAAAACAAAAGAAAGAAAAGAAGAAGAACACAAGAAGAAAGAAATGAAAAAAAATTTGAAAGACAGTCTAGGATATCCTCTAAAATCTAGCATTAATGACTATATTAATGGCATGAGAAGTAGTGATTTATCACCATTAGATCTAATAGAAATCTACGGTCTAAAAATGGTGTAATTTAAACCCATATATATATATATATATAGAGAGAGAGAGAGGGGTTCAAGTTACACCTTTTTTTTAATCATTGGATTTAAGTATATCCAATGGTCAAAAAAGACCCTCATTAATGCTAATATTTTGATTAGAATCTCATTAATTATCTCTCATTTATTATATTTTATACCTATCTTTAAACCCAAAAAAAGTGTTACTTCTGACTCTCTCTCTCTACGTTTCTCTCAATGTCTATCATAGCAAACCTTGAAGCCTGTTCATCTAGAGATTCTTCAATACCCTATGAAATTTCAGATAGAGATGAAGAGCTCTTGTCACTCACAGGACCACTGACATAGCTTGTAGTCACTCCAAAATCAGCACCAAAACTTCCAAAACTCAATTTGGTTCTTTTAGACTCAGGGACATGAATATGGTTTGGAAGAATAACAAGCTGACGTTGTGGAAGATGTAACTCCTCTAGCAAAAAGATTGACAGAAACACATGCCTACAATGGCAATAATTCATTCAAAAGAGAATCAACTAGGCAATAGAGACGGAAAATGACAAAACCTATAGTTTTCAATTAGCAAAACACATGTACAATGTTCAGAAAACATCAGATAATTATTACAACCATAACTTAGCTTACAAATTAGCAAACTTTTTTTCTTTTTTTTTTTTAATTGATTGTATAACCAAATCAACAAACTCTTATTTAAAAGTACACATGCCCCAGATAAGAATAAAAATCATCTGTCCTAGACTACATACGAACTAACTTAACAATTCAAGGAATACAGGCAGCAACAATAAACTTTAGCATCGATGGAGAGTTTGAAAGAACCAAGTTGAGTTTTGGAAGTTTTGGTGCTGATTTTGGAGTGACTACAAGCTATATCAGTGGTCTTGTGAGTGACAAGAGCTCTACATCTCTATCTGAAATTTCACAAGATATTGAAGAATTTGTGGATGAACAGGCTTCAAGGTTTGCTATGATAGACAGTGAGAGAAACATAGAGAGAGAGAGAGAGTCAAGTATAACACTTTTTTTGGGTTTAGAGATAGTCAGATAGATATAAAATAAATTAATAAAATAAACGAATGATAATTAATGAGATCATAATCAAAGTATTAGTAATAAAGATGGTCTTTTTTTGACCATTGGATCTATTTAAATTCAATAGTTTAAAAAAGGTGTAACTCTTTAGAGTTACACCAAGTCTAACTCGAACCCATTTCATATAGATAAGGTTTAACTGTTCCTTTTTTTAAAAAAAAAAAATTATTATTTTGATTATTTTCTTTGTATTATTTTATTTTCTGATTTAATACGGACTTAGTTTGGAACAAATAGACAACATATTGAGTGCCAACTGCCAGCTACCAAAAATTTAATATAGAAACATCAATAATTCAAATTTTCTATCCCCGTTTTAAGTTATTATTATAGGAAAGAGAAGTACACATTGTGACAAAATTTGTAATAAATATCAAAATAGAATTAGTTAATATTTATTTAAATATTAAGGACATAATAAAATACAATTTAAAAGATTCAACTACTCTAAAAAATAAGTGAACCCCATATTGATTTAATGGTATTGAGAAACCACATAGTAGTAGATTAAAAACTAAAATTATATCCCAACGCGACAATTTATTTTTTAAAAGAAATAAATTAAGTGTGAAAGAATTTTTTTTTTCTTCAAAAAAAATCGATCATTATACAAATTTTTTTTCCTTATCCTTTCAGTAATTCAAACAAATACGAGGGTCGTTTCACATTTGATAGTTGATACTGACGTAGATTACCACAAACGCGTTTTTGTTCTTTTACTAGGAGATCGTTTGGCTGGCAGCGTTGCGTTTTTTTTTTTTTTTTTTTTTTTACGCGTTTCAGTCACTTTTTTTACTGTTTATTAATAATTACTGTTTATTAAACAGTAGCAACAATATTTAACTTTTTTATAGAAATTTTACTATTTTTGGACCCATAAATTTTATTTTTTAGTAATTTTTTCATTAAAAATAGGTGCCACGATACTTTTTACATATTTAAAAATTATTTGTTACAGTATTTTTTAGTTTTCAACTATATCCAAATGACTCTAGTCATAGAACTTAGACCTTTTTTTTTTTTTTTTTTTTAGGTGGGAAAGAACCTTGAAGTTTCTTAGAAGTAGAACTGCAGACTGCTTGTATTTAAAATAAAATTTATATTATTAAATAAATAAATAAATAAAACACCCACGCACATAGTAGTTAACATAGTCCAATCATCTGCTGTACTATAAGAGCATCACAATTCTTTCTTTTCTATTTACAAGCTCTAGCAATCACAGATTCAAAAAAAAAAAAAAAAAAAGGCTCTAGCAATACTCATCCATTCTTGTCTTGGTGAATAAGGAGGAAGCAGAAAAGGAAAATTGAAGATAATGGACAGAGCACAAGAGGAGCTTCAATTTCTGGGGTTCTTTGGAATCTTCAAAGAGTCCTTCAAGATCATATTTTCAAGGAGAAAAATCTTCAGCCAAATCACTCTAGCTCTCATCCTCCCACTCTCTTTCATCTACCTAGCTCAAATCGAAATCTCCGACCTCCTTTTCTCCAAAATCATAGACCACGATCAGGCCTTAGATAATACACAAAAGAACTCTACTAACTATGAAAAGCTTTCTCATCGCATCTCTGCTGAACGGGCTTATTTCTGGCTCTTCGAAATAGCCTACTTTACCATCTTCCTTATCTTAGCCCTCCTTTCCACCTCTGCAGTTGTTTACACAATTGCATGCATCTACACAGCCAAAGAAATCACCTTCAAGAAGGTCATGAGTGTTGTTCCAAAGGTATGGAAAAGACTTATGGTCACTTTTCTATGGAGCTTTGCCCTTCTCTTTGTTTACAACATTGTTGCAATAGTAATAATCGTCTTGTTAGCAGTCCTTTTCTTAAATAGTGTGATTGGAATTGTGATTATAGTAATTCTTGGGATCTTATACTTGATGGGGTTCGTTTATATAAGCATAGTTTGGCAATTGGCTAGTGTGGTATCGGTTTTAGAAGATATTAGGGGAATTCAAGCTATGAAGAAGAGCAAGACTTTGATAAAGGGTAAGATGGGAGTTGCAGTTGCTTTCTTTATCCTGCTTTATACTTGTTTTGTTGGAATTGATTTGGTATTTGAGATTATTGTTGTGGGGGATAATGTACCGGACATAGCAATCAGAATTGTAGTTGGAATTCTTTCCTTCTTCTTCCTACTCAACCTCATGCTCATTGCTCTTGTTGTCCAAACGGTTGTCTACTTTGTCTGCAAATCATATCATCATCAAACCATCGACAAGTCTGCTCTAGCGGATCATCTTGAGGCCGTTTATCTTGGGGACTATGTACGTCTAAGGAAGGATGTCCAATTAGGTGACACGCATGCCTAGTTAAGCCACTTGTGAAAAACAAAAACAAAAACAGTAGTCTTTTTGTTTATTTCTGGCGGATCATCTGGAGTTTTATTATCTTGGCTAGTTTGTATGTACCTCTGAAGGTCAAGGCTATCGAACTAGGGGACTTTCATGTCTAGCTTAACTTGTAATGGTGAAAAACAATCTTGCTTATGTTGTAATATATTATATATACATGATAATGAATTATCTTATTGATGCAGTGTTCCTTGTAATGGGTTCAATAAATTATCTTTCTGTTATTTCTCTTGGCTTAGGGGCTTACATATCTTAGTGGTAGCATGAGCTGACATTCCTGTCACAAATTTACTACAAAGTTAAATGATGATTGTTAAGTGATGTGTGTTTGCTGTTGTGTCCATGTCAGAACTAGCCCCATCTATGTCCTTTTGTTAATTATAGATGTGGTTCAAATGTGACTCTAATACCAAAGAAATTTTCAAATTTTTGCTAAAAAACAAAAAAGCAAAAACTAAAAACTAGTAAGTGTTTTGCTTATTTCTAGAGGATCATCTGGAGTTTGTATTATCTTGGGCAGTTTTTATCTCCCTCTAATTTTTAAAGGTCAAGGCTGTCCAACTGGGGGAGTTCCATGTCTATAGTTTATGTTGTAATATTTTATATATACATAATAATGAATTATCTTATTGATTTAAATGATGATTGTTAAGCGATGTGCGTTTGCTATTGTGTCCATGTCAGAACTAGCCCCATCTATGTCCTTTTGTTAATTATAGATGTGGTTCAAATGTGACTTTAATACCAAAGAAATTTTCAAATTTTTGCTAAAAAACAAAAAAGCAAAAACTAAAAACTAGTAAGTGTTTTGCTTATTTCTAGAGGATCATCTGGAGTTTGTATTATCTTGGGCAGTTTTTATCTCCCTCTAATTTTTAAAGGTCAAGGCTGTCCAACTGGGGGAGTTCCATGTCTATAGTTTATGTTGTAATATTTTTTATATACATAATAATGAATTATCTTATTGATACAGTGTTTCTTGTAATGGGTTCATTAAATTTTCTTTTTAATATATGCTTAGGGGCATATATATCTTAGTGGTAGCATGAGCTGAAATTCTTGTCACAACTTTACTACAAAGTTAATTGATGATTGTCAAGCGATATGTGTTTGTTATTGTGTCCATGTCAGAGCTAGCCCCATCTATGTCCTTGGTTAGTTGTAGAAGTGGTTCAAATGTGACTCTAACAAAAGAAATTTTCATAAGTGTTTTCCTTATTTATAGCGGATCATATGGAGTTTTATTATCTTGGGAAGTTTGTAGGTACCTCTAAAGGTCAAGGCTGTTTAACTAGGGGAGTTACATGTCTAGCTTAACTTCTTGTGATGAAAAACAATCTTGCTTAATGTTGTAATATATAGATGATGTTTTAATGAATTATCTTATTGATGTAGTGTTTACGTAATGGGTGTTTTGTTAAATTTTCTTATTTGTTATTTTTCTTGGGGGCTTATTTTTTAGTGGCAGCATTAGCTCAAATGGTGTTAAGCATGTCACAACTTGACTCCAAGTTAATTGATGATTTCATCAGAAAAAAAAAAGAGTATATTACATGCAAAGTATTAAGCAATAGTATATATTATATGCCATGAAATTGTTAGCACTTCCGGAATATAGGTAAAATGATGCTCCATTCTCTCATGGTAATAATGGACACCTACCATGAATTTAATTAGTGAACCCACCACGAATATAAAAGAGAGAAACTTTTCTTCACACTTCAAGAGTACCTAATAATTTCTCATAACTATGTCTATTCAAGCCAGCTTCAATCCAGCTTCCACCTCTGGCCCAAATAATAATAATAAATCTATAGCTTCCCTCAAGGCCAAGAAAAATGTGACTCTAAGAACAAACAAGGAATTTCTGATATTTTTGCAGAAAAGAAGGAAGTTTTGATAAACATTGTGGGATTGGGAATAAACCTTGAATGTGGAAATAGGCCTCTTTGTCTTGGTGCTTGGTCTTAGTCTCTTTGTATTTTTTTATAAGTTAGAAATTGGATCATTGTCTCTTGAATTATATTATGTCCCATGCCTTGCAAGGCAACTTAGAGATGGCACATTGACCAGATCTTATTAGGTGTCGCAAATTTTGACTGAAGTCAATTTAGCTTGTAGGTGCGGAGCTGCTTCCTTCATTAATATTACTCCAGTTGTCCAATTGGATGGAGACGAAGGTGGGATTTTCATCCCAGGTAACATTATTAGGTGAGATGATTGACATTTTTTGGATTTATTTCATTACAAAAAATATTTGCATACCACACACTTTCACCTACACTTTGTTATAATGTCTATTACACAAATTATGATTAATTATTTGTCATTATCACAGCAGACTTTTTTTTTTTTTTTTTCTCTACTATTCATTGTCTTGTAACGTAAAACATTGTGAAAGTGTCTATGAAATAAAACAATTGTGGCTAAGTGTTGTAGAAAGTGTGTGGTACTATAGAATTATTTGTTCATTACCTAATAATAGGTAAACTATTAGGCTTCGCTGGGAGTTCATAAGGGAAGAAATGGATAAAATGGAATGATTATAAGGGAA
>NW_027069964.1:226930-275064 GCF_002906115.3 Quercus suber | reverse complement strand
ACTTCCGGAGTATTAGTAAAATGATGCTCCATTCTCTCAGTAATAGCATGGACACCTACCATGAATTTAATAGTGAACCACCACGAATATAAAGGAGAGAGCACTTTTCTTCACACTTCAAGAGTACCTAATAATTTCTCATAACTATGTCTATTCAGAGCCAGCTTCAATCCAGCTTCCACCTCTGGCCCCAAATAATAATAATAAATCTATAGCTTCCCTCAAGCCAAGAAAAATGTGGCTCTAAGAACAAACACAGGGAATTTTGAATTTTTGTAGAAAAAAGAAAGGAAGTTTTGATAAACATTGTAGGGATTGGGAATAACCTTGAATGTGGAAATTGGCCTCTTTGTCTTGGGATGGCCCTTGGTCTTAGTCTCTTTGTATTTTTTTATAAGTTAGAAATTGGTCTTGGTCTCTTGAATTATATTATCCCATGCCTTGCAAGGCAACTTAGAGATGGCACATTGACCGATCTTAAGGTGTCGCAAATTTTGACTGGGCAAGTCAAGATTGTAGCTTGTAGGTGCGGAGCTGCTTCCTCCATTAATCACTCCAATTGTCCAATTGGATTGAGATGGGATTTTCATCCCAGGTCATGTTATTAGGTTATATAATTGACAGTTTTTCGGATTTATTTCGTTACAGAAAAATTTTTGTACCACACACTTTCACCTACATTTTATTATAATTGTCCTATTACGCAAATTATGATTAATTATTTGTCATTATCACACAGACTCTTTTTTTTTTTTTTCTCTACTATTCATTGTCTGTAACGTAAAACAATTGTGAAAGTGTCTATGAAATAAAACAATTGTGGCTAAGTGTTGTAAAGTGTGTGGTACTATAGAATTATTTGTTCATTACCTAATAATAGGTAAACTATTAGGCTTCGCTTGGGAGTTCATAAGGGAAGGAAATAGAATAAAATGGAATGATTATAAGGGAATGGAAAATAATGGAATGGAATGTATTTAAATAAGGGAAAAGAATGGAAAAGAATGGAATGGAATGGAATAAGTAACTTTGATTGGATGTTTTAAAATAAAGGAATGGAAAAGAATGAAAATGAATGAAATGTAAGTAATCTGTTGTTTGGAGCAGCATGGAGGGAATGGAATGAAATCATTTTTTGACAATATTATTATTGGACTCCTATTTTAAAATAAAGAGTTGAATATATAGGAGTATTTTAGGAGTTTTAGTAAAAAAAAATCATTAAATATAATTTCATTCCCTCTCATTCTTCCCAATTTCGGGGAATTAAAATTTGAGGTTTTAAGAGAATAGAGAGGAATGAGTGTTCCCTCCTACTCATTCCATTCCCTCCCACTTAAATTCCCAAATAAGGGAATGAATTTTCCATTCCCTCCATTAAAACTCCCAAACAAGAGATTGGAAAAATATTCTAAAATGATTTTTTTCATTCCTTTTCATTCCATTTCATTCTCTCCTCCCAAGCGAGGCCTTAGTAAACAATTATTGGCTCAATGATCACTCCAAAACAAGAAGGGGAAAGAAAGAAGAAAGTGAAACATTTCCTACCGCTACTCTACTTCCATGCTGCCATCAATTATGAACAATATATTTGGTTACCAAAGATGTGCCTACTTTGAAACTAAAATGGCTTATTTTCCATTTTAGAAAGGGCAAAAACTAATGGCTTTACTTTTCTTAATGCCATTATTTATAATTTATAATTAGATTGCCAACTCAAAGCTTAAGAGTTAAGAGTATAAAACGAAATCGCAGTTAATGAGTATGGACTCTGCATTATTTTTCAATGTCATTATAGTTAAAGTTAGATGGTCAACTCATAGCTGAAGAATAGAAAATGATCCCACCAAAGCTGATGAGAATGGCTTCTTTTTTTTCTTTTTTCTTTTTAATTTTTTAATTTTTTAAAGCCGGAGAATGGACTCTTTCATACTACATACTAGTACTATAGAGCTGACCTCTATAAGACTATAACCACAAGTATAGATGTGTTCAAATGTGACTCTAATACCAAAGAAATTTTCAATTTTTGCTAAAAAACAAAAATAAAAACTAATAAGTGTTTGCTTATTTCAGAGGATCATCTGGAGTTGTATTACTTGGGCAGTTTTATCTCCCTCTAATTTTAAAGGTCAAGGCTGTCCAACTGGGGAGTTCCATGTCTATATGTATTTATGTTGTAAATATTATATATACATATAATAATTATCTTATTGATACAGTGTTTCTTGTAATCGGTTCATTAAATTTTCTTTTAATATATTCTTATTGGCATATATATCTTAATGGTAGCATCATGAGCCGAAATTCTTGTCACAACTTTACTACAAAGTTAATTGATGAAGATCTACCTACTGATTTGGATGTTGTATCTCAATCTGATTTAAATTAATGAAATTTCTTACTGTTTTTCTCAAAAAAAAAAAAAAAAGGCTAATTGATGATTGTCATGCAATGTGTGTTTGTTATTACGTCCATGTCAGAGCCAGCCCCATCAATGTCCTTGGTTAATTGTAGATGTGGTTCAGATGTGAAAACAAAAGAAATTTTCATTAAATGTTTTCCTTATTTCTAGCGGATGATCTGGAGTTTTATTATCTTGGGAAGTTTGTATGTACCTCTAAAGGTCAAGGCTGTTTAACTTGGGGAGTTACATGTCTAAGCTTAACTTGTTGGGGTGAAAAACAATCTTGCTTAGCTTATGTAGTAAAATTTACACGTGATGTTTTAATGAATTATCATATTGATGTTGCGTTTCATCATTTCATGTAATGGGTGTTCTGTTAAATTTTCTTATTTGTTATTTTTCTTGGGTTAGCATTAGCTCAAATGGTGTTAACCGTTCAGCATGTCACAACTTGACTACCAAGTTAATTGATGATTTCATTCTCAGAAAAAAAAAAAAGAAAAAAAAAAGAGTTAATTGATGATTTAACATGCTCAAAGTATTAAGCAATGTATATAAGTTATTGTGTCCATGTCAAAGTTAGCTTATCTATTTTCGATGTGGTTCCAAACACAAGGTTCAATCTAGCTTTCATTTTCTGGCCCCAAATAATAATAATAATAAATTTAGATTTGGTTAACAGATACTCTCAAGGCATTTGTTAATTAATTATTTTAGTAAAATTTTATATCATTTTTATGAGAAATATAAAAATTGTCAAAAAAATCAGTTAATTCTTCTTTTTTCTATCAAAAGTTTCTAAAAATATTTACTAAACCAATACCATTAGGACATTTCTTAAATTTTCCCATAAATCTATAGCTTCCTTCAGGCCAAGAAAAATGTGACTCTAAGAACAAAAAAAGGTTCTGATAATTTTTGCAGAAAAGAAGGAAGTTTTGATAAACATTGTTGGGATTGGGAATAAGTGAATAACCTTGAATGTGGAAACAGGGCCTTTGTCTTTGTCTAGGTCTTAAGTCTCTTTGTTTTTATTGTAAGTCAGAAATTGATCATAGTCTCTTAGACTATGATATTGATATCCCATGTCTTGCAAGGCAACTTAGACTATGGTGCCCCATGACTTGCCTAAAATTTAATCAGAAGCAGCACTGTCTATGGAAACTACTGTTTACTTTCCTGCTAGGCTTTGAGAAATCAAGCCAATGGTTGGACTTATTAAGGTGTCGTAAATTTTATACCTTGAAATAGAGATGGCACATTGGCCTGATCTTATGGTGTCCCAAATTTTATGATTATAGGTGCGGAGCTGCTTCCTTCATTAATATTACTCCAGTTGTCCAATTGGATGGAGACGAAGGTGGGATTTTCATCCCAGGTAACATTATTAGGTGAGATGATTGACATTTTTTGGATTTATTTACCAAATGATTCTTTTATCATACGGCACTTTGTCACGATTGTCACTGTAATCAGTTGTTTGTCACTATCACATAAACCCGTTATTCTTTCTTTATCAATCAAAGTTTATCACATAACATAGTTGTGATAAAGTATCCCTGAAACGTGTGGTATTAGAATTATTCTTTCATTATCTAATAATTTGTAAGCTATAAGAATACGCGTCATTGCTTACTGCTCACTCCAAAAACAGAAGGGGAAAGAAAGAAGAAAGTGAAACATTTCCTACCGCTACTCTCTGGTTCCTTGCTGCCATCAATTATAAACAATATATTTGACTACCAAACAGGTACCTACTATGAAATTAAAATGACTTATTTTCCATTTTGGCAAAAAATAATGGCTTTAATTTTATTAATACCATTATTTATAATTTATAATTTAAAATTAGATTGCCAACTCAAAGCTCAAGAGTATAAAACGAAATCCCCACTGCAGCTAATGAGTATGGAATCTGCATTATTTTTTCAATATCATTATAATTAAAATTTGAGGGTGCTCAAGAGCAGAAAATGATCACATCAAAACTGATGACAATGGCTTTTTTTATTTTTATTTTATTTTTATTGTTTTTAAAGCCGGAGAATGGACTCTTTGATAATAGTACTATATAACCACAAGCAACTCCCAATGCAAGAGGCAAGAAAAACAAGACAGTTGTTATTGCTTTTCTGGGTCTTTAAATAATGTTGAGGACCATTTTTTTTTTTTTTTGCTACACGCCTACACAGTACAGTAGCTTTCGCACACAGCAATTTGGACCTTTTGGGCTGGGCTCATATTTTGGAGACTCATGGTATATGGCTTAATGGGCCTATACAGATCCCATTGTATACAATTCTTACTAAATTGTAAAATTAAAGTTTTAGATAATTTTGATTCGGGTAAAATCTATATAATAATAGATAAAGTAGAGAGAAAATCTAATTAAATTTTAAATTGAAATTTAATTAGAGTCAAATTTTGCGCCATATGTCATCTAATCTAAATTTTATAATTTTGAACCAAGTGAGTTAATTTAGTGAAAAATTGAATTTTAATTAGAGTTTAATTTTGTGTCACGTGTCTCATCTAATCTAAATTTTTAAATTTTGTGCCAAATTAACTAATTTAGTGTAGAAAACTATATATATCATAATAAGTAAAGCAGAGAGAAAATCCAATTAAATTTTAAATTGAAATCCAATTAAAGTCTAATTTTGCGCCACATGTCATCTAATCTAAATTTTATCATTTTGAACCAAGTGAGTTAATTTAGTGAAAAAATTGAATTTTAATTAGAGTTTAATTTTGTGTCACGTGTCTCATCTAATCTAAATTTTTAAATTTTGTGCCAAATTAACTAATTTAGTGTAGAAAATGAGGAATCCAGTATAATAAATCATAAAAAACATAATCATATAACTAAAAAAAATTCAAATTTATAAGTCATTTATATATCTATATCTATATATATAATTGTGGGGCCAGAAAATCGGGTTGCCTTGGCCCACTCCAAGCCAGGCCCAGATGGCCCACACAAAGGACGCATGATGAGTCTGAGGATGACCCTGTCCTCGGGCGTCCGAGACCTCGGAAGAACACGAGGACCACCCTACCAAAGGACTCCTAGAATATCCGAGGAGGAGAGGGCCCAGTGCCACGCGTTGGCAACAGAAGTACAGAGAAGGGGCAAGCCCTGGGCGAACTGTCACCTCGGCATTGAATACACTCACCTAACATTTCTGGCCGCATTAATGGGGATGTAACCCCTTGACAGGGCAACATCGATCAAGGCAAGCTACCTGAGCACGGATATGACCTCTGATGGGACCAACGGTCAGAAGGGAGGCCAATAGATGATCAACATGAGGAAGAAGAAAGGGATATATAAGAAAGGAGAACAAAGTGCAAAAGGGGGTTTTTTGAAGAGAAAAAACAGAGAAGGGGAATAAAAAACCTCCTCGGCCCATGGCCGAGGAGCATCCTCCAGTTGTAAACTATTCTTAGTATTTTTCAAATAAAAGGAAAGTAGTTCATGCTTCATGCACGTCGGCGAGCGCCTAAACCTTCGAACCACTCTCTACAAATTCATTGTTCTGGGTTCGTTGGGCCCTTAACCCATATCCTTTGGGCTTGGCGACAAAAACAAACCCTACAATTTGTGCCGTCTGTGGGGAGGATTAGTGCGCTGGCCGGCGCAACAGGCGATCGTTCTAAGTAATCATTCTACAGAAGATTGGTGATGATGCAAAAAAAAAAAGGGAGCTACCAAACAAACGTTGCAGAAAGACAAAAGTTCAAAACAGAATATCCAACAGAAACAAAAAAAAACTGCGCATTACTTTATTAAACAAAAAGTTACAAAGTACAATCAGAGGCTCGGGCAGGCGTGTTTTAAAACTATTCCTACAAGCTAGTTCTACAATCAGAGGCCCAGGTGTACCCGTCCTAAAACTAGCTAGAGGGAAGTGTCAACCTGTGCTTTTATTGGCATCAAGAGAATGGGAGAGCTTGACAATAGAAGCAGGGAAGGGGGCTGGCTTGTTTCAAGGCCACCAACAACTCCTTTCTCGGTGCGACGGAGCTTGAACAAAGTGAGGAGCAGATGCAGGGGCACCGGGACGCCCTCCCCCGTGATGTTCCCTTGATTCTCTCCAACCCTCACGAGCGTTGGCCGTTGGAGACGGCAACACTTGGGCACCAGCCATGACATGAGTTCGCGCGTCTCCTCTGTCAGAGGTGCGCTCCAGGGAGAGACATTAGGTACTTCAGCGACATCCCTCCTGGCCACCGCGTATGGCATTGTCAGTGTTACGCCTAGACTCTGCCGCGCCGGAAGCCCAGTGGGGGCTGCGGTCACAACGGCCCTTGGCACGGATGTCCTCACACCCGCCCAAAGCTGCCCCATATTTGCCAACTCCGGTCACAATTCCAGCGGGGTTATTAAAGGGGCTTGGGGGAATTGAAGGGACGTGTTTCTGTTTGTGTTGGGAAGTTCATGGAGTATGGAGAAACCATCCCCCTGGAAAGCCTTATATAGATGATGAAGGTTGGCGAGAATTAATCCACACAGAATTCGAAAGGAGAATTATCAACAGTGCTAATCACGAAGTTACCAAATTCCAAAGGGACCGTGGACCGCTGGATTCGTGTTCATTCACGAGGACATTAATAAAGGCGCGCCTCGCACACCGAAACGTCAAGCGCGGAACGCGAACGGCCAAGGGACGCCTCGTAAATGAAAAAGATAGGGGACTCGGGCTGGAGGCGAGGTCAACGCCATGTGTAGGATCACAGTTCGACCTAAGGAGGAATCGTCTCCAATAAAGCGTTCCGAGGACTAACCCCTTCATACAGAAGAATGGAAGCGTTAGACAGAACCAAGGCACTGCATGGTCCTCGGACTCAGGCCTATGGGAAACTAACCGCTCAGCTATACCTGGGTACTAGACAGAACCAAGGCACTGCATGATCCTCAGACTTAGGCCTATGGGGAAACTAACCGCTCAGCTATACCTGGGTACTAGACAGAACCAAGGTATTGCATGGTCCTCGGACTCAAACTAATGGGGAAACTAGATACTTACAGAGCAATGGAAGCGTTAGACAGAACCAAGGCACTGCATGGTCCTCGGACTCAGGCCTATGGGGAAACTAACCGCTCAGTTATACCTGGGTACTAGACAGAACCAAGGTATTGCATAGTCCTCGGACTCAAACCTATGGGGAAACTAGATACTTACAGAGAAATGGAAGCGTTAGAGAGAACCAAGGTACTGCATGGTCCTCGGACTCAGGCCTATGGGGAAACTAACCGCTCAGCTATACCTGGGTACTAGACAGAACCAAGGTATTGCATGGTCCTCGGACTCAAACCTATGGGGAAACTAGATACTTACAGAGAAATGGAAGCGTTAGACAGAACTAAGGCACTGCATGGTCCTCGGACTCAGGCCTATGGGGAAACTAACCGCTCAGCTATACCTGGGTACTAGACAGAACCAAGGTATTGCATGGTCCTCAGACTCAAACCTATGGGGAAACTAGATACTTACAGAGAAATGGAAGCGTTAGACAGAACCAAGGCACTGCATGGTCCTCAGACTCAGGCCTATGGGGAAACTAACCGCTCAAGTATACCTGGGTGCTAAACAGAACACGGGCATTGCATGGTCCTCGGACTCAGGCCTACAGGGAGACTCAACTACAAAATATCCCAAGTTAGGAAAGGATCAAGCCCCACCTAGCCCTTGAGACGCAAGAGAGCTGCCCATGCATACGTTCCCTCTCCTTATCATCGTTACTAGCGCAATTGGCCGACATACAATTCAAGCTAAAATCGTACAGATCAAAGGAAAGAAGGAAAAGCAGGCAGCGTGTACACAAATAAGCAATTCAAATAAATATAAAGGGAAATTAAATTCGCATTACAACAATGAGTTCATAAAAATTGCATGGCAAGAGCCACAATACATAGAGGAGAAGCACAACAAAATAAAATGAAAGCGTGAAAATAGGACGAGCCGAGACGCCGGGAAGTCTACTCCTTTTGCTCAGGCTGGACAGGGGCAACCCCTAACCCCTCCGGGCCCTGGCCTGAGGGGACGGCCTGCAAGGATACGGCGAGAACAACTGCTTCCTTGGTGGTGGGGGTTGGGTCATCGGAAGGGATCTCCACTATCTCTTGGGGCACCCCCTCACTCGAATGCTCCACCAGTTCAGCTGCCCCCGCCTCTTCAACAATTTCCCCAGCCTTAGCGCCATCAGAGGCGGCCTCGCGGATAGCAGGGGGGTAATACACGCTCTCTGCCTTCCATAGGTTGGACGTGGCCTCCACCCCAGCCTGTTTGAGGGCCTCAGCCCAGACTTGGGAATAGTATCGCCTACACACCTCCGGGACTTAAGCCTTGTAGAAGGCCTCTACCGCAACCATCCCATCAGCATAGGCTGCGGTCTCAGCCTCCTCCTTGGCACTCTCGGCCATCTCCCTGCCATGGTCAGCCTCATCCTTAGCCCGCCGAGCCTGGTCTCTGGCCCATTCTGCCTCCCTCTGAGCCCCCTCAGCCTTTGTTACCTTAGTCTGTAAATCAGCGATCAGATTCCTCGCGGTCTGCAGTTGCCCCTCCGCCTCGCCCAGGCGCCTCGTCTGCTCATTGGCCTGGTTCTGGGCACCCTTAAGACCAGACAGGGCACTGTCCCGCTCCCTGGTCACTGCCTTCAAATCCTCTCGGGCCTTGGCGAGGTCAGTCTCGGAGTTCTTCAGAGTCCGGGTAGCCTGAAAGCGCATGTCACGCTCTCGTTTGAGGGCCTCCTTCTGGTCGTTTGCCGCCCCCTCCAACATAAAGATAGCTTGGACAGCCTACCAGCATAACCAATGTGCTATAAGCCCAATGAAAGAAAAAGAGTGGGAGAAGAGTCGGGGTTGTAGCCCTTACCATCCCCACATATCGCTTGAAGCTAAGGAAGACCTGCTCGCTCGTCAAAGAGTTAAGCTCAGCCATGTCCGCCGGGAGCAGCAGGCTCCTCTCTAGCGCGTCGGCCACGCGGGCACCTTCGCCCTCATTGAAGTCCTTGAGGGAGGCGGTATCCCTCAAGGGCTCCCCACGGAGCATCGAGGCTGGAAGCCAGGCCTCGGCCTCGGAAGAGGTGGTGTCGACGACCTGCCTCCCCCGGCTGGCCCTCAATCAGGTCCAGCAAGCTGGTGGTGGGCTTCCTCTTGTAACCCATTCTCGGCCGAGGAGGGGCTTCTGAAGCAAAGAGGTCTGCTTCAGTCAAATTGGGATCACCCAAGTCCCCGGGAGGGTCCTCGGACTGATCAAGCAGAGCGAAAACATCAAACGCGTCCCCTTCCCCCTCTGGAGCTTCCTCGGCGGCCTCGACGAACGGTTGGGAAGAGAAGGGGACGGCTAGTGTGACAACTTTCTGGTCGGAGGGCTCCTCGGGGAACGAAAATCCATCCTCGGTCACAGTAATCCTCTGAAACCGAGGATCGTTGGCTCGGATGACGTGCTTTGGAACTGGAAACGACTTCTGGGTAGGTTTATACCCCAAAATTATGTGGGCAGCCCTAACCTGATTGTCGTCCTCATTTATATACACCGACGCCCTCAACACCTTCTGCAAATCCTCCCGATTGACCAGATGGAAGTGACGCGTAAAAGCATGCGGGTCTACAAACGGGAAGCACCACCGCGTTAGTAAAAAAAAAAAAATGAAGAAAAAAGATGGGAACTTGAAACCCCTCCTGTTTCCCACTGCCCCACCTGGTATTCCCTCTGTTGTTAGGCAGTGAAGGCCATCGTGCCACCCCCCTGACATGATGAGGAAATCCTCGTTGAAACCCTTGTTGGACTCGGGGAGGCACTGAATGAGCCGCACCCTGTCGTCTCTCGTCTTTAGGTAATACGACTTGCCCTTAAGAATCTGAAGGTTGTAACACCAGTTCACGTCGTGGTGGGTCAACCTCAGCCCCATCTTCTCATTCAGGGTGTCCACACAGCCCGGAATCCTAAAAACATTTATCCCACACTAGGTGGGGACCAACCGGAAGTGCGTGAGGTAATCCCTCATCACCGGCCCCATGGGGATCGTCATCCCCCCTTCAAGGAAGGCGACAATGGGAATTACCACCTCGCCCTCCTGTCTATGTATGCGCCAATCCCCGTCCTCACAATATCTCAGACCTACATTGCCGGGAATTCGGTAGTCGGTGATGAATTTCTCCATCGCCTCCTCAGTATCGACGTATTTCTTAAACCTACCCATCCCGGTTGACACCTCAAAAGACTAAGAAAGAACAAGCGAAGTAGAAGAAAGAGTAGAGAGAGAGTTCAGAGAGGGACAGAGCGACTTACTGAAAAGAGAAGGAGCTCCTCGGACAGGCTTTTTGTGCTAGAGGTGCTAATGAGAATGTGGCTGAACTCAGGAGGGGCGCATGAGAATCCTTGATTACAAATGGGAAACAGGGAGAAGCGGTTCGCACAGGTATTTATACCCAAAATCAAGGAACCATGCGGGTTTTCCCGCCCATAAATGCGAGACGAACCTCCACCGTTGGATGGGTAACTCCTCGTTAGACGTGGGGAGCACAGAGCCGCCTGAATTTAATGAGGGACACGTTACGTGCTCCGAAACGTTAGCAACGTGCCTTGGGCAGATGAATAGATCCCAATATTGACCGGGGGGGGTAAGGCCGAGGATGTCAAAATCCTTCTCCCCGCTTGAGGATGCGTGCAGCAAGATTTTGAGGGGCTATTGTGGGGCCAAAAAATCGGGTAGCCTTGGCCCATTCCAAGCCAGGCCCAGATGGCCCACGCCAAGGACGCATGATGAGTCCGAGGATGACCCTGTCCTCGGGCGTCCAAGACCTCGGAAGAACACGAGGACCACCCTACCAAAGGACTCCTGGAATATCCGAAGAGGAGAGGGCCCAGTGCCACGCGTTGGCAACAGAAGTACGGAGAAAGGGCAAGCCTTGGGTGAACTGTCACCTCAGCATTGAATACGCTCATCTAACCTTTCTGGCCGCATTAATGGGGACGTAACCCCTTGACAGGGCAACATCGATCAGGGCGAGCCACCTGAACACGGATATGACCTCTGATGGGACCGACGGTCAGAAGGGAGGCCAATAGATGATCAACAGGAGGAGGAAGAGAGGGATATATAAGAAAGAGGAACAAAGTGTAAAAGGGGGTTTTTTAAAGAGAAAAAACTGAGAAGGGGAAGAAAAAACCTCCTCGGCCATGGGCCGAGGAGCATCCCCCAGTTGTAAACTATTCTTAGTATTTTTCAAATAAAAGGAAAGTAGTTCATGCTTCATGCACGCCGGCGAGCGCCTAAACCTTCGATCCACTCTCTACAAATTCATTGTTCTGGGTTCGTTGGGCCCTTAACCCATATCCTTTGGGCTTGGGCGACAAAAATAGACCCTACAATAATAATAGGTAAAACTGAGAGAAAATCAAATTAAAATTTTAAATTAGAGTTCCAATTTTGTGTCATGTGTCTAGGTTTATGTGAGGATCACACCATGATTATCATTCCAATTTTTCAATTCAAATATGAAATTGGAGTCCAATTTTGCTACATCTATCTAAATTTAAGTGGGACCACATTATAATTATCTATCAATGCCCACTCTCATTAAAACAAACGTTGTGCTCCTTCTTCTTCTTCTTCTTCTTCTTCTTCTTCTTCTTTTTTTTTTTTTTGCTGAATAACACGTTAGGTTAACCTCCCCTATCTAGAACTCTGCATTTTATGTTTAAAGACTGTGCTTTTTTTTTTTTTTTTTCCTGGCCGAATAAAACCTTCTTAATAGTGTCAATTAAGTTTTTTAGTACAAAAAACAAGGAGCTAATTGTTTTAATTTTTGTGTAGGAATTTATACCACTTAGAAAATCGAGGGGTCTAATTCCTTAAAACTTAAAAACCAAGAAAGAAGTGGCAAACAGAAAGATCAGTTCTCTGTATATAATTACATATTGCTTATAATCTACTATGGACGAACAAAATAGAGGGCAGCCATGTACTAGAGATTTTGTACAACAGTCTAAACTGTGAGATCAATTATGGTCTCTCAAGATTCCGCCAAGGCTAAATACATTTTTATGGCGAGCAAATACTGATTCACTCCCCATGAAGATAGCAATATTGCGACAAGGTATTTTATCGGATCATTTCTATAATAATTGTAATGAAGTTCCACAAGATACTCTTCATGTATAATGACATTGTCCACGTTCAAAGGGGGTTTCGTCCATTCCATATATGTCCTAAACTACTCCAACGTTAATACATGATGAAAATTTATATTAGTCATATTTTAGTAATTTTACATGATGCCAGACATTACACCAAGAATTTTGATGGGTGTAGACATGTAGTTTTGCTTTGTCCCATGTAAGTCCATGGCTTACTTACTTGCTCAATTAATACGCTCGCCATGTGGACTCTTTTCAGGTGTGGATGGAATAGCTTCAACCATATTGCTTGATTAAGCTTCAACCATATTCCTATGTAATGAAAGTTATTGCTATTTTCACTTCCAAAAAAAAAAAAAACCAAAAGAGAGAGAGAGATTTGAGGGTTACCACTTATCACCCTTTCGCCTTTGTCAAATTGTTGAAACAGCTTTTGGTAAATTTTTAATTTTTACTTTTTAAATCTGAGCATTATATATGATTTTTGTTTGAGTAATTGGTAGAAGATATTGTTTCTTTTTTGGGGGTTAATTTTGTAAGACCTATTACTTTTAATGTGTCTACATTTCTTTTTCTTTTTTACTTTTACAACGACAAGTTTTTAGCTTGCAATTGTTATGATTTATGATTGTTGAGTACTCCTATGATCAGTACACGATAAACGAATCATTTGGATTTATCATTTTATACTCCCATGTGTTGATAATATATGTTTAATGTATTGCTACAGCCTTTTCCAAGTAGTTTCCATACTTATTAAGGAGTTGTGACGTGGGAGATTTCAAGAAATGTAATGAAGCATCTTACTCAATACATCTACGATCAATTATTCAAATAATCAAGCCGTTTTTATTACTATTGGATGCAATTTGCAATATCGCATCTATGATTCTTATTACTTGGTATTTCTCATCTATTAGATCCAAATAAACGTAACTTTAAAATTTAGTTTTTGTTTTTGTTTATATTTGGTTATTTTTGTTTATAATTTTGAATCCTCGGTTTTAGTGAAGTAAGTTGTAGAAAAGATATTTGTGATCCTTAGCTGATTTAAGGGTTGAGTATGAATTCGGTAAGGATGGGGCCATCCAAAAAGAAATTGCCACATTAGTTTTTTACTTAAAACTCAATAGATCCTACCACACATATTAACATCTCATTAAACTTACAGTTAAGTTGGATTTTCATATGGGTATTAGAATTGATTGAGTGTAGTTCTGTCTATTCTTTAATACATATAATATGACGAAGTGACATGTTGGGATTGGAGGGGTAAAGCTTCGTTTTTACCCCACATTCTTATAAAATTTAATCTCTTAAGGCTTTAGCCCCAATGCTATTTTGACTTATCGAGGCCCCTTGGCAATAGGGAAAAATGATTTTTTTTTTTTTAAGAGCAAGCTTAAATAAATATTTTTTGTTTTTTGTTTTTATTGAATATTTCTTTTATAGTCTTAACAATATGGATTTAAATATTATTAATGGGGGCATTGCCATTAAGGGATTTCTCTTAGAGATCAGTATCAGGTGTTGTAAAAATATATCATTTTAACACATCAAAAACCTACTTTACCTTTTTTTATGTATTATCAAAAACAAAAAAGGCACTTAATTTGGCTCTTTCTGATGATAGTTAGAGTTTATTCTCTAATGAAAATTTGAAATTAATGTGTATATTCAATAAAATTTTTATATATTTAATTGTGATTATTCATAAATGTAACTATGCATTATAGTAAGTGTGGGGGAAAAAAGCCCAAAGCCACTTAATGGGCCCGGAACCCCCTGTTAAGGACTATTGTATTTCTGAGGATCAATAGGTGGTTGGGGCGGCCCATCTAAAGCAGGAAGCCCAGAAGCAGTGGGGGAGTGTCGACCGAAGAGGTCACCATCGGTCCGAAGACGTCTTGCTCCTCGGCTACGATGAGCCTTGATCAAACGAACGTGTAGAGGGTCCGACTAATCTGCCTAACAACCCCAACGGTAATGATAGGTCCTGAGTGGATCCGGGAATGATCAGAACTAAAAAATATCTAAAGGAAAAGCTGCTACCACCGCATTTAATGCTTAGCAACAGCTTTTCTGGCCGCATTTATGTGGAGAAGATCCCTGAACAGTGCAACCTCAGCTACCGCCACTCACAAAGAACTAAAGTAGACACATGACGTGACATGCACTTGAGTAGATGCGCGGATGAAGAACAGGTGGACGATGGAAATGATAGGAAGGGATGCTATATAAAGAAGAAGGGTCACTGGTAATGGAGGACCGGGAAAAAAGAGAGAGAAAGAGAGAGAAAAGCTCTACTGTAACTCTGAATGTTGTAATCACCGTTCACTTAATAAACACCTCTTCAGACATTCATTCATGGAGTTATCTGGGCTTTAGTTCATGTTATCATCACTGCACGTAACCTAGCCAACTGTTCTGTGCTTCATAACCAGCCCAACTCTTTCGCCCACTCTCTACAAATTCATTGTTCTGGGTTCGTTGGGCCCTTAACCCACATTCTTTGGGCTTGGGCAACAAAAACAAACCCTACAGTAAGAAACTTAACGTAACCAATATCATGAAAATTGAAAGAAAAAATCATTTTAGTACCTTCAAATATCCTTATTGAACTCATGTTCTATATGTTCAATAACCCAAGCTAACATCATTAGTACCATTACAATTGACAATACCCATGCATAAGCACGGGAATACATACTAGTATAATTAATATTCCTAAGGTTTGAATAAATGTCAGTTAAGTCTAAGATTTTTCAAAACTAATAAATTTGATCTCTAATTACTATAAGAAAGAGGAGAATATTGAGTAATAGTTTAAGGGATCAAGTTGGGTTTAGAAAGAAGAGAGAAATGAGTAACGGTTTAGGGACCAAATTGTTCAGTTTTAAAATTTTTTGGACCTAACTAACATTTGTCTAAATTTCAGGGGTGTTAACTGTATTTTACCCTTATCTTTTTTATTGGAAGCCCTTCAGTCTATTTTTGTGCTAACACTTGAGCTAAATAAAAACTACATCATTTTTTTTTTTTTATATACAAATTGTTTTATATATTTTAGGCTAAATTACAAATTGTATCATTTAATGTTGCTTAAATTCAATTTAGACCTCTAAGTTTTAACTTTATTCATTTCAGTTTGCCCGTTAATGTATGTTAGGTGATTTATTGTTAAATGACCAAAATAATATAGTTTTATTATAGGTGATTTGTATATGCTCTGGTGTAGAGGTTTAAAGCAATAAAGATTGTGTGAAGGATTTTTGCATTTGTTGGGTTTGAAAAGCGGTTCACTAAAGAGCATTATCATCAAGCCTCCTAAATGTTATAGATGCTATTTTTTAGCATCTGAACCCCATAAAACCCACTCCATCAAAACTACTATATGCTATAAAAGTTGCAATCTTGCTACAGTGCACTCTAATTTTTTAGAGTACACTATAGCAAGATTGTATAATATTTTATTGATTTTAATTCTCTCTCTCCTCAGACTCTCATACTTTCCCTTAGACTCTCAGACTCTCCCTCTCGTTCTCTGGTTCTCCCTCACAACCTAGGCATCATCTCCCTCCCCTTTTCATCACGCTGCCTTTGTTCTGATGAGCACCTGATCTCCATTAAGCTTCAAGGGTTTGTGGTCGACGATTGTGGTCATGATTTGGTGGGTATCAATGGTGCTCGGCGACAATTTTGATAAGGTTGAGATTAGGGTGGTGGGTTTTGGCTGGGGTTGAGATCAGGGTGGTGGGTTTTGGTTGGGGTTAAGAACGAGGTGGGTGGGTGGTGGTGGGTTTTAGTTGGGGTTGAAATCGAGGTGGGTGGGTGGTGGGTTTTGTGGTGGCAGCGATGGAGGTTTCTTCTCCCTTTTTTTTTTTTTCTACTGTGGTTTGTGGTAGTGGTTTTGGTTCGGCGTGGGTCGTGGGTCACCGATCCTGGGTTTGTGTGTGTGATGGGTTTTGGTTCACCGATCTGGTTTTGGTTCCTGTGGGTTTTGGCTCGGCGTGATGGGTCCGCAGGTGGGTTTGCTAGTTGTTTTTGTGGTGGTTGGTTGTGATTTTGGTGGATGGTTTTGGTTATACTTTGGTTTTTTCTTTTTCTGTTCTTCCTACAAGGGGTTATGGTTACCACGGTGATGTTGTGACTTGTGGTGGTGGTGGTTGTGGTGGGTTGTGGTTGCTACAATGGTGGTTATGGCAAGTAGAGCGGTGGTAGGGGTGGTGGAGGAGGGGGGTTGGCTGGTTGCTATAGTTTTGTGTGTAGTTGTTTTATTATTTTAATGAGTAGATTATATTATTTAAATGAAATGATAAAAAATTATAAAAGTTTTGATGTTTGATGTATCTTAAAGTGGGGTGGTATAATAAATAAAGTAAGTTTTTGAAGTATTAAATGCTAAAAATTTTAGAATTGTTGATGGGAATGCTGGACTCATGAATTGTAAATGGTGGTTAGGGTTCAAATTTTAGGGTACGTTTTGGTACACTGTAGTAGGCTAGTAGCTATTAGCCTATTACAAATTTACAATGTAATAGAAACCATTATTACAATTAATATAAAAAGGTGAAATGAAATAACTATTCCTTTTTTTTTTTTTTTTTTGGTTTCACTATGTGAAGGTGGTGGAATTAAAAAAAAGAAACTAAATGAAAAATATGGACCATTTGAAAAAAAAAAAAAAAAAAATTCGATGCCCTGTAAAGAGAATATACAGAAAGTTGGATTGGATGCCCATAAAATATTTTAGAATTTTTTTTATTATTTTAATTCAATTTTAGATTTTTTTTTTTCAAATTTTGATTCTATTTAATTGACTTGACATGTTTAACTGACGTGTCAAAATTTAAAAGCTCCAACTAACATACAAGATTGTTTTAGGTGTCTCTTAAGTGTAGGGACGGAAGGGCCCATAATTAGAGCATCCACATCAGTTCGTGGAAAATTTTTTCCATTTTACACGTCTAAAACCTATTTTTTTCTATTTTACACACCTATTTTTACAAAAACCCACATCAGTTTGTCTATTATACATATTTATTCAAATAAAATATTCATTTCTTTAACCCAACACAACCCACACAGCCACCATCTCTCTCAAGATTGACGCCTCCAGCCTCCCACTGTGCAACAAGATCGACGTCGGAATCCACACAAACCGATCACATCGGAATCCCAAAGAAAACCAGTACAAAAGAAAATTTTGATGAGGCAAAAAAAAAAATGGATCAAAACCCATGAGATTCACAGCAGCCTCAAGCTCAAGCTCAAGCTGAAGCAGTAAGAAAAGATTCTAGGCTCAAGCTCAACCAGTAAAAAAAGATTCACCGCAACCTCGAGCTCAACCAAAAATGGATCAAAACCCACGAGATTCTAGGCGACGAACCCGTTGGAGAACTCTGTTTGTGTTGTAGGCGACAGACTCGTCCTGCAACTTGGCTTGCTTGACCTTGTTCTCATCGGCAGTGGTGGCGATTGGCGGAAACTAGAGGAAGAAAGCTTGATGAGAGATGAGAGAAAGAGAGAGCTGTGTTGTGCACTTGAGAGAGAGGGAGCTGAGAGTCCGATAGAGAGGAGAGAGAAAAAACTATTAAAAAATTAAATACACATGCTACAGTGCCTGTGTAAATTTACACGGGTACTGTAGCTCGTTGAAAAATTTGGGAGACTTTACACATTTTTAAACGGACTGATATGAAAAGTTTTGTGGGTTAAATGTGTAAAATTCCTCTTTTTTTCTATTATACAAGAGTACACAAGAGCTGATGTGGATGCTCTTAGAACGATAGAAAATGTTAGGGCACAAAATTAAAAATTTAAAACTTTATAGAGAAAAATCAAAATTACTCTAAACTTTAAATCTACTTTTTTCTTTCTTTTACTTTTACTTTTCTTTTTTTTTCTTTTACTTAAATGATAGAAAATTGTATTAATGATAAAAGAAAACATATACAACTGGTCTGGTAAAAACATAATAGTTCATAATTGTATCTCAAATAAATACAAACAAAGCACATGAAAACAAATACAAAAGCAATTTCAAGTGTGCTCTTGGCTCTCCAATATATTTTGATACTCTTCCAACCGATGGATTTGGTAAAAATAATTGTCGAACGAAGTTGGGCATTTTCAAAACAACATTTGCTCTTGATATTCCAAATAGCCCATGCAATAACAACCCACCTTTCCAATTCTTGAACAAATAGTTTGGAATTCATCTTATGAAACTAAAGAGCCTATTTCCTGTATATCTTGATCTTATAATATGACATTTATCTTAAGGAACTGGAAAATTTTCAGGTTATTAGGTGAACATTATCTAGGAATTTTGTGTCATATAAAATATTTTAATATAAATTTAAAAAATTTCGTGAATACAAATTTAAAATATTAAAAATGAGAAAACAATTTTGAAAATAAAGTAGCTAAAAGAACAGTAACGTTGCACATAATTTTTAATGATTAATTTTCTCTAATATCTCAATAAGTTTATGATAAAAACATTGAATCATAATAATTTTAGAATCATAATGGTTAAACAATTATTTAAAAGTTAAAAGTTCATTTTTCTTATGTGTCTCAAATCATTTTGATGGCATGGTTGATGACTTCGATTTAGATATATTATATATAAAATAAAAAAAAAAAGTTTTTGTGAACGAAAAGTAGGTGATATAGCATTCATAGTATGTATGTGTGTTTCCCCTGATGAGACATTTATTGTGTTTTACTAAAATAACTTATTTTATGGTATCGTCTTATAAAGCATCCATCTCACAACGTAAGTCCCATAGGCGTGTGGAGCTCATCAATTGTGGATGGGTGCTCCACTAATTCTTATTGGACGAAGTTCAAATTGAGCCAAAAACTCATTGACACAAATTAGCAGTTTATACAAGTTGTAGCTGAATGATATTTGTCTTCGATTACATATGTACATGTTTCTATGCTTTTTCACACACGTTTCATTGAAAATTTAGTGAAAATGAATTCCTAAATAATGTCTAGTAATTGAAAATACCATATGGGTTCCCAAAAAGGTGTTGCTTGGCAAAGCGATGGTAAAAAACGAGGCACATAGTTGGACATCAAGGAGCACTACAACTCAAGAACAAAAGTTACAAAGTGCACAAAATATATTTATATAATCAAATCAATCTTGACATGCTTGAGAAAGATGAATCTTGCTCTCGCATAAATTGAGAACATATAAGTTGAATTCAACTAATATGTAATCTCACAAGGTGTATAATGTTCTTCCCAGATGTATAGCTGAGCCTAAAGGCGTTTAACCCATCCTAGGGCTTGCAAAATATATCATCACGCCCACAAGTATAAAGCTTAGACATTTTCTACTTCTTCTTTTCTTTTTTCCAAAACTCCTTTTTCATCCTTGTATTTTGGGTTTTCATTTTTGTCCTTACGTTTTGAAAACATTCAATTTGGACATTGAGTTTATAACAAATATCATTTTAGTCATTATCGTCATATCAATGATTGATGGAAATTGCTTACATTAAAAAAAAAAATGATATATATAAAAAAAAAAATCACATGTTTGCATTTGAACAAATAAAATAATTCACGTTTGGGAAAAAAAAAATCTTATTTCCTCTAAGGCTGTAAATTAACAAGTTGAACCAAACCAAATATTAAAAATTCAAATTGTTCATTTAATTTTATTTCAAACACAAACCAAGCTTGAGCTTATCATCAAATTAGATTGCATGTTCAAGCTTGGTTCATTTTATTGTCAAACAAATGTCAGCTTGTTCATGAGTTGTTTGATTAACTTATATTTTTCCATATATATTAAACACCATGAATAAAAATTTTAATCCCTTCACAAATCTTTTTAATAATTAATAAATAAATTATAGTTAAAATTATATAATTTAAGTTACTTAGATATAAATTTTTTTATGAACTCATAAAAAATTAGATTTTCTATCCTTGTATTGTTACTACTTACTACTAGATGGACTATTCATATTATCAATAAATTACAAATAGTTCATTTACAACTCTATTAAATTCTAAAGGTAAATTATGAGTTTAGACCCAAAAGGATGTGTTTTTTTAGAAAGAAAAAAAAAGATAGATAAAGAAACGTTTAGAAAGATGCTAATGGAAGATCATACCACCAAACTTATAATTCATTTCCTTCTATAATAATAGTAGATCATGTTGCTAAGAAACTTATAGTTCCAAGACATTATTTACACTCTTTTATAAAAAGAGTCAAGTTTCAAATCCCTCTTTCCCATTGTTAACGATCGAATTATCAAAAAGAAATAATAATAAGAGTAGATGACATCTATCTGTGTTTCATGGACTTGCAGCAATAACTCTACATTTATCGGTGTTGGACCTATATTTAAATTAAACGGAAATAGATTTGTATCCTTCACAATAACTAATACTATTTCCTTATAACCCTAGGCTACTACTACAAATGTTAGGTCATTTTGTAGTGGTATTCTAATTATGCAATATATTATATGCATGTTTAAAAAATTCTATATTCTGCTTTCATATTCGTGTGTTCTAATAAATATTACTATTTCCTCAACAAAAAAAAAAAACTAATACCGTTTTAGTGTCCAAGGCTCCAAGCCCTTTGGGTTATAGCTACCGTTTGATTTGGTTTAGGAACTTGGCAGCCAATGATGATTTATCCAACTAGGTTTGTCTTCTGTACCTTCTCATAAATGGTATCACTTGATGCTAGTGCCAAGTGCCAACAGCAGCAATAGTCTCTCAATTCTCAAGACACGATAGATATCTCGTCTTCAACACCAAATAGTCTCTCAATTCTCAAGACACGATAGATATCTCGTCTTCAACACCAAATTCCCCATCTTATATATCATTTCTTCCGTGAAGAGCTAAACAGAAGTGTGTGTTGTGAATTGTGATACCCCGAATTATATTAATTGGATTAGATAAGTGTGTGTTGTGTGAGCATGTACTAAATCTCATATTAGCTTGGTGTGTATTAAAGTGTGTTTTGTGCTAAATCTCGATTATAAAGTGATTACAAACCTTCACAGTTCACACCATGGAGCAGGGAGACGCTATCAGAGAGCGACTTTATCTAAATTAAACTCAATATGCAACCAGCTTTTAGATATGTTCTCCATTTCTAATCTCTATTTTCTGTATAGCAAGGACAAAGTCACAAACTAACAACATTTTAATAGCAGGGCTGGGTCTAAATGTAATTATTTTCTTAATGGTTAGGCCAATGCTTGGGCCTTGCTTGTTAACTCTTGATTAAAGGCTATAGCTAAAGCCCAATTAGATATGCTTAGAGAAAGAACATGCAAAGGTTTTTTTTTGGAGAAGAGAGTACATGCAAAGCTGATGTCAGAACTCATATCCCACATGCAAAAAGGTCTGATATTGTTTTTGTTTTTTTTTTGGATGAAAAATGTCTGCTACTATGCTTATAATATTATATAGGGGTATGCATGGGTCGGATTGGGTCGGATTGAGTAGTTTTTTTACCCAAACCACCATGTGGGTCAAAAAAATTCAACCCAACCCAACTCATCACATAAGTCCAACCCAACCCACATAGGTCGGGTTGGGTCCGATTGAACCCATGAGTTGGATAAATTTATTATTATTATTATTATTATATAATTGATTAGAAAAAATATAAAAAATAAATATAAATATATATAAAAAAAAAAAAAAAAAAACCCAAAGATTAATATCAATGTAACTCCTTAAAGGCAAACAACACTAATGACTAAACAATAATTGTAATTTACTAGAGTTTGTGTAAACTAATTGACTTTTATATAGGATATGAAGAACTGGTTATTTTAAAAAATTCATTAATTATATAATATTTTTTAAATATATATATATATATATATTAAATATATGGGTGGGTCGGGTTGGGTTTGGCAGGTTTGAAATTTTATAACCCAAACTCAACCCAACCCACTATCAAAATTTTTTTTTAACCCAACCCAACCCACCAAAGCCTAAAAACCGACCCAACACGGTGGGTTAGGTTGGGTCGAGTCGGTTTTGGAGGGTTGGTTACACACCCCTAAATTATTATACATATCTTCTTCCAATTTGTATTGTAATTTAGCCTTCATAACACAGTAGTTAACAATTTGAAGATATCGTTTCATTATTGATCAATGCTTTAGATTTGTTCTGTACGTACTACAAAATCTTAGAACAATTATTTGATAACTCTCTTCATTAGTGGTGAATTCATGAATTTTTCTAAGGGTGTTTCTTAAGAAGTATAAATTACACAATCTAATAAAAAGAGAAATTCATATATTGATAACAATAACAACAACAAAAAACATGCAAATACATAAAGTTTACAATTTCCTTCTACGAGTTTTCATATTTTGAAATCGTTACACGATAATCTTATTATCAATGTTACAAGCTATATCTCTTTCAATATACATAACTAAGCAATGTTATAATTTTTTAGGCTTGTTATGTTATAATATTTTTTTCAAGTTTTAGTTCATTATTTTTTTATTTTTTTTGGGGTTTTTTTTGCTTGAAAGCTCCTATATATTGTTAAGTAGAACAAATGATAGAGTGAAGTTTAATTTTATTGGCATAAAAAAAAACTGATACATATACGTCTATGGATTTTTTTTTTTTTCAAATGGTATTGTTGGGTGTATTATTCTATCATACATTTCCATTTTTACCAATCATTTCCTTGGAAAGCAAAGTTGACTTGACAAGCGCAGGTCGGTAGGTGTGAACGTAGTGATCAATAGTCAATACAACTAAAAAAAACAATAGAATAAAAAATTCTATATTATCTTTCTACCGATCCAAGGGGCAATAAAAAATTCTATATTATCTAAATTAAACTCGAATAAAATAAAAAAATTAATAATTAAGCAACTTGCTCCTTTCACTTGAAAAGCAACCTTTCCCGTGAAAAAAAGCAAGTTGGTTTTTTCTTAGATGACAAATTTAATAAGAAATGAGATAAGATTAGAGGTAAAGTTTAGTCACTTTTATTATGAATCATACTACTAGTATTGGGATTTTTAAGTGGGTTAAATGTTTAGAATTGTTGAAATCTGATTTTTTTTTTTTTTTTTATAATTTCAAAATAGTGTTTGGTTTAGGCCAAGAATAAGATAAGATTACAAACGAATCACAATCAAACAGAGTATTTGATTATCTAATAAATAAATAAACCACAGCTTGGAGATGTCCAAAGGAAACAGCCCTTCAGGTTCAAAGTGGTAAGAAACAATGTGCCAATATATTTAAGTAGGTTTCATTTTCATCAATTATTCTGTACATTTAATTGATTTCTTTAACTAATAAAGACGAACCCCTTCACAGGGGCGGCGCCACCTTAAGTATAATAATTTAAATATAATTATTTTTTTTATTTTTTATATATAATAATTTTAAAAAAATTCATTTGTCTACCCTTCAAACAAAATTTGGGAACACCCTCATTTTTTTTTATGTCAATAAAATTAAATTTTACTCCATAATTTGTTTTACATTCAGTGTATAAATGATTACTTGGTTGTGTACATTGAAAGAGATGTAACTTGTAGCATTGATAATGAGACTGTCATGTGCCGATTTCAAAATATGAAAACTCGTAGAAGGCAATTGTAAATTTTATATATTTGTGTATTTTTTTATTGTTGTTGTTGTTAATATATATATGAATTTCTCTTTTTATTAGATTGTATAATTTATATTCCATAATTTAGATTACTTGGTTATCTACGTTGAAAGAGATGTAGTTTGTAGCATTGATAATGAGACTATCATGTACCAATTTCAAAATATGAAAACTCGTAAAAGGTAATTATAAATTTTATGTATTTGCATTTTTTTTTATTGTTGTTGTTATTAATATATATATAAATTTCTCTTTTTATTAGATTGTATAATTTATGCTTCTTAAAGAACACCCTGAGAAAAATTTATAGAGCCACCATGCCCCTTCAATAAGCTCATTTTGCTTTATCAATTAACTTACTTCGTTCCGAAGGAAAAATGAAATAAAATATTCACATAACAATTATTTCTTTTGCAGGATGAATAATATAGTAAGACATAAATAATGGTAAGATAGAGTCTATCAAGGTTGATGACAATTCTTTTCTCAAAAAATAATAAAAAAAAGGTTGATGACATTTCATCTATTTTAAAATAAGGAAGATATATAAAATTCCAGTATAGTTTTCTCGTAAAGCATGAAATCCTCTTAAACTTTTATTAAGTAAAACACTTAATTCTCAATGTGATATTGTTTTATGTATAAATGGTGTAACACTTAACTCCTTGATATTCATTTAAAAAAAAAATCCTTGATATTTAGTTTTTTTTTTCTCTCAATAAAATTGCCAAATTTCTCTTTATTTTATTTTTTATTCGAAAAAAACCCTTTCAAGTTTGACGATCTGACACAAAAACCCCCAAGTGATATTGATTTTTGTGAAAGTGCTATTTTAAATATAGATACATGCATGTTATCTAAAAAAAATGGACATATTAATCACATGAGTAGTTTTATATTTATATTCACAGATGTCTCTCCGGTTTACATATAAAATTATATACAAAGTTAAGTATTGCACTCAATATATATCTCAAGGAGATTCTTCTACATAAAAAAAAAAAAAAAAAAGTAAAAATTCAAGGAGGTTCCATATTTATAGGGAAGCCACGAGGGGGGGGGGGGGGTTTGTATACTTTTTCCATTAAAATATGACATTAAGGCTATTAATATTTATGAATAATTAAGATTAATCAATAAATTGAAATATATATATGATTTGGTTAAAAATAGAGATAAAAAAGAATCTGTCTTACTTAAATTTTTTTTTAGTGAGAAGCTATATAATGAGAGAGTGAGAGTTTTTTTTTTTTTTTTTTTTTTTTTTTTTTTGAGAAAGTGGAAAAGAGAGAGATTGATAGCTAGTTTGGTATTGTTATTTAAATAACAGTTTTCGTTGTTTAAACATCACCACACATATTTTCATAATATTTTTTTACCCACACGTATTTTCACAACACTTAAACAACATTATTAGAAATTGCTTACTAAACGGACCTGATTTACGGGTTTTAATTTTCTGATCTTTCATAAAAGAATCTAATTACTCATGGGAAAAAAAATGGGAGGGAATCAAGTATGATGGTGCCATGGTGGGTTAAGGCTGCAGAATGTTGGGCTTGATATAGATTTGTGAGATCAAATTTTAAATGGAGGTCTTATATTGTACACGCTTTTTTATGCACCATATTTTATATAATTTTAACTGTTTATTATTATTATTATTATTATACTGTTTTTGTTTATTGATAAATAGAAAGAAAGAGAATGGATGTCATTTTTTTTTCCTTAATACTAGAGGAGGAGGGATGAATCCTGATTTTCTTTTATTATACTGTTTTTGTTTATTGATAAATAGAAAGAAGATAAAGGGTGTCTTTTATTTTTTATTTTTTAATATTAGAGGAGGAATTTGAATCTTAATTTTCCTAATACAGAAGAGAGAATTGTTCCATTGGACTACAAAGAGTTGTTCCATTGTACTACAACCTAATGTTAAGGAATTGAGATACAAGACTCTTAGCATGATTTTGTAAATAATTATGTGACTTGTTTAGATAATTTAACAAATTATGTGAATCCACGTTAATAATCTAATGAAGTGCCAAATTAGAAGGAAAATTGGACTAAATTTGTTTTTGGAGACTTTTGGTTTTTACATTACTACTGCAAATTACTGTAAATAATTATGTGACTTGTTTAGATAATTTAATAAATTATATGAATTCACGTTAATGATTTTATGAAGTGCCAAATTTGAATGAAAATTGGACTAAATTTTTTTTGGAGACTTTTGGTTTTTATATTAGTACTGCAAATTATAACCAACCAATTATGGTGAAAAAAAGAAAAAGAAAAATCTCATTTGGAGTATGTTAATAAGGAGAACATGTAATAGAAACATGTGTTTTTTTTTTTTTTTTGTGTATGGTAATAAAAGGATGTATATTAATTAGTGGCAGTTCCAAACACAACAAGCTTTGTTAAAGCCAAAAGAGAAAGCACCACAATCTGTGCATTTTCAAATGTTAAACAGGGAAAATTAAATTTTACTAGTCTAAACTATATCCCTATTTACCTTTACCATTATGAGCTTTCAGAATGCATTACTACTACCTTAAACTATAACCCGTATTTTACTTTACATCTAGAGACGGAACCAGGATTTGAACCTAAGGGGGGCGAAAGCATGAACCAAAAAAATTTCAAGTGATATGGTTTATTAAAAAAAAAAAATCATGGTAGAAAAAAAAAATTGTACTTTATTACTATAAATATTTAAGTCAAAAAGGAAATAATATGAATCAAAAAAGTTGAAAGTTACAATATGATATTCAAACCTTTTCGAAGAAGAATAAAAAAAGAAGACGACTTTGAATTTCCAAATTTTGGATAATTAGAATTAATATGTTGATTTTATCACATTGACCAACTCACCAATATGATAAACTCATACTTTTGGATGCAACTAAAAATCACACTAATGAAGTTTTCAAATCTTTGTTTGAGGATTTTAAAAAATTAGGATAATAATATTAAGAGTTGGCAATGCTACATCATCAATATTGGCTTCTAAAAGAATTTTGCATTTTATCTTTTGAAAAAAATTTAAATATTGTAATTGACTTTCCCATAATTTATAAATCAATTAAAAAGTTATATAAATTATTGTCATCCCCGTAAGGGAATTTTTTTTTTCTATGAGATTTTTTTGGTTATGAGTTATTGAATTATGATATTGGTGATTTATAAATTTTTTGTTGTGTTGTATTTGGAATATGGAGGGGCCATGGGTTCAAAGAAAGAATTAAGTGATTAGTTTCTTTGAGCTATTTTAAGCCTTTAAAAAAAAAAAAAAAACTTCTTTTAATGTCATCATATAATTTTTACAAGTCACTTTCACATCATTCTGCTTATTTATTAATTAATTCTAATAATTTTTTTTCAGTACAAATTTCTAATTGACTTTTTACTTAATGATATTTTTTTTGAGCATCATATGTATAAGTATTAAATATGTATCATATATAAATATTTTTTGAAGTCTTTCACATGTATAAGTATTACATGGATTAACCACTAGTTTTTCATTATTTTGAAAGCAATATTCCCTCTTTTAATGTAAATAATGGATATATTCTATATTAATTTTATTTATGAGATCCACTGTATTGTATTGTGAGAGGAGGAGATATTCTTCTTCCAATATTATATTATTATTATTTTTGTTCATAATGAAATGTTTGTTGTCAATTGATAACTAACAAACTACAACATCAACTTAGGGGTGAAGTAGTTGCAGGTTATTTTTCCTCATCATTATTTTTCTTAAACTTCTGTCTCTTTCACTTCATTTTAAAAGTAAGTTCCACAAATGAAAGCTCGGATTTGTGCTAAAACACAAGAACTTGTTCAGACTCCCAATTAAAAATTACGGTTAGATTGCTTTTACTCTAAATTAAATACAATGCGGAACAATAGGAAATATACGCAATGAACGATAACACTACTTTAAACCATATTCATCCACAATCAACAATAAAATGAAAGCGTAAGAGTAGGGAAGAGAGATGCAAACACAAGATAACACCAAAACGTGTTATCGAAGAGGAAATCGAAGAACTTGGCGAAAAATCTCTCTTGACCCTCTAAGTCAAAATCGATCCACTAGAGAATAAAGTTGGAGTACACGAATAACAAAAGACCCTCTAAACCTAGTCTACCCCATGTACTTGAGCCCTCTAAGCTCCTGCTACCAACGGACTTCTCAGAGTCTTATCTTTTTAGCTTTCGGAATCCCGCAATTCAGCTCGATTACATCCGCCACTATATGACTCCTTCCAATGCTTCCCAACAGCACCAAAATCTCACTTAACACTCAAATGGGGTGGTAAGTGTTTGTGCTAATAACCTCTCAAGGATCTAGAAATGGAGAGGTAGGAGTTGAAGAAAACCACAAGGAAATGTGTAGATGATTATGGGTATTATAATCTCTAACTCTCAAGTGTATTTGCTAGGGTTTTCTTTCTGAAAAACACTCCTTACAATTTGTGGGTAATGAAGGCATTTATAATGTGGATAAAGAATTTGGTAAAACAACTTAACTTTTTGCCAAATAGAATGTTTTGTGGGTACTTTGTGGGATGGTCCCTCTCGCGAAACACTTGCAAACTTGACAGCCTGGCATGACTCTTTAGCTTCCAGTTATGTGCTTCACACTTGGCCTTTTTGTGGGTTGCTTTTCGCGAGATACTCGCGAGCTAGTTGCGAATTGCACTAATTCATCTTTTGAAGCTTGATTCTTCACTGATCTCTCACACTCATCCCTTACAAATAAACCCACATACATATAGCGAAAATGATTGAAGAAATTACAATCAAATTTGGTACATAATTAAAGTCAACACAAACTAGTTGAAAATTACAACTTTACAACATATTTAATATTATTTTTGCTTGTACATGGATTCTTCCATTTGAAAACAATTATTTATTAGTTTCATTTATGATAATTTTGTGTTGGCGTGGTCTTATTGAGCTTAAAAGTAAGTAACAACTTCGTTAATCTAAAAAATTATACAATATTCCAAGAGTACAATAAAGTCATAATTTTTTTATCTCACATGAATGATGGATCTTAGCATGAATTTTTTTTTAGTAAACAATAATACTTATTAGAACACACATGAAAATAATAATAGTATTTTAAACTGGGTTTATAATACATTACATAACCAAGAGTACAACTACAAAAGGGCCTANAGACCAATCCAAAAATTGAGGGGGGCCAATTATAAACTCTAAAATATGGCATGCAAATAAAATAGCTAATTTGAGGAGGGGGGGGGGGGTATCAATTGCGCGGTTACAAAATCTAAACTTTGGTTACAACCCAACTCCATTCGCACATTGACTTGCTTCGGGTAGATATACTTCATAGTTTGCACAAGCATTAGGAAATGTTCTCGAGAGATATTCCTGCAATATTTAGAGTGGTGTTTGGTACATACACTTAAAAATTGAAAATTGTTATTTGAAAACATATGTAAAATACGTGTGAATAAAGTGTATAAAAATACTGTATAATATTTTTAAAAATTAAAAATTATTATTTGAAAACATGTACCCGACACCCCAATCATGCAAACAGTAGTCTCCGCATCTAATTCAACAACTAGAGATGAGATTCCCCAGCTGTTGGGCTAATACAAGGTCATCTTTAAATTTTAATGCGCACAACTGTGCAGCAATACTATATATATGTGATGCCCCAAACTTCCCCCATATAAAAATGTATAAAGTAAATCTCATTAATTTGGACAATCAGATCTAAAAGATTCCATTCAGCAAAAACAAAAAAGATGTAAAGGTACTATATATCTACTAACTCACGAGCTATGGACACACGTTCCTTAGCATTCACAGCAGTGTAATTATAATACTATATTATTAAAATTTAGCTCCACAAATAAAAAATTACGCATGCAGCAGTGGAGGCAAAAGTTAAAATTTTAGATGATTTGCTACAGTGCACATTTTTATATAGATATGCACTGTTCATCAAAGCTAAAAATAAAATGCATTATTTTATTCCGGTTTTGATTAAAAAAAGGCCACTTGTCTCTCTCTCTCTCTCTCTCTCTCTCATCTAATCTCTAAACTTCATCTCTCTAATCTCACTCTCTGCTCACTGCCTCTCCATCTCTTCTTTCTTCCTCCACAGACCCAGACCCTTCTTTCTTTCTCAGAGACCCATCGCCGATCTGCACGAGCCCAACCGCCACAGACCCCGCACTTAACTTTTTGCCAAATGGAATGTTTTGTGGGTACTTTGTGGGATGGTCCTTCTTGCGAAACACTTGCAAACTTGACAGCCTGGCATGACTCTTTAGCTTCCAGTTATGTGCTTCACACTTGGCCTTTTTGTGGGTTGCTTTTCGCGAGATACTCGCGAGCTAGTTGCGAATTGCACTAATTCATCTTTTGAAGCTTGATTCTTCACTGATCTCTCACATTCATCCCTTACAAATAAACCCACATACATACAGCGAAAATGATTGAAGAAATTACAATCAAATTTGGCACATAATTAAAGTCAACACAAACTAGTTGAAAATTACAACTTTAAAACATATTTATATTATTTTTGCTTGTACATGGATTCTTCCATTTGAAAACAATTATTTATTAGTTTCATTTATGATAATTTTGTGTTGGCGTGGTTTTATTGAGCTTAAAAGTAAGTAACAACTTCGTTAATCTAAAAAATTATACAATATTCCAAGAGTACAATAAGGTCATAATTTTTTTATCTCACATGAATGATGGATCTTAGCATGAATTTTTTTTTAGTAAACAATAATACTTATTAGAACACACATGAAAATAATAATAGTATTTTAAACTGGGTTTATAATACATTACATAACCAAGAGTACAACTACAAAAGGGCCTAATCTTTGTAGTTGTAGACTATGGTTATAAACAGTGGACACTAAATACACACAACCAATGTGGGATAAACACCCCTATTTTTTTTAGTAAACAATAATACTTATTAGAACACACACGAAAATAATAATAGTGTTTTAAACCGAGTTTATAATACATTACATTACCAGAATACAACTACAAAGCTACAAAAGGGCCTAACCTTTGTAGTTATAAACTGAAATTATAAATAGTGGACCATGAATTTAATTAGTGGGACTAGTTAAAAAAAAAAAAAAAATTTAAGACCCACTATTATGTGAATAGAGGCCATACAACATTATTGAACTTTCAGAATATTGTATAATTATTCATTAACATCGTAGTTGTTGTTATAAAAGTGTGTAGTATTTTACATGCTTAAAGATATGTATTTACATTCAACCCACCAACTCGACATCTTAGATTGTTTTTTCATGGGTTGATGAGTTGGATTTGGTTGTAATTTTTTAATTTTTTTTTAAAGCTTGAGTTGGGTTAGGTTTGGGTTGAATTTTCAAACCAACCCATATTATTAATATTTTGAAAAAATATATGTATTTTTTGAATTTTTGAGACTTAGTTTAAATTTGTTAATTTGATTTGTTATGATATTTTAAGACTATTTTGATAAAACTAGAATATCAAACCTAATTATGTAAATTGCGTTAGTTTATAGAAAAATTGGCATAAATAGCTAAATCAAAGTCCAATATTTTTATTAGGAATAAAAAGAGCCCCCAACTTGATAATTCAACTTGATTGAGTTGGGTTGGTTTTTAGAGTTGTCACTGTTTGGGACCTTTGGATTGGATTGGTGATTTCTAAATTCAAGGAAGCTTAGCTAGTTTGAAAAATTCACCAAAGATGTAACTTTACCCAACTTAACCCACGGACACCTCTACTCAAAGATCTCCGATCAAAGAAAAAAAAGAAGAGAGAACAGTATAAACTTTATAATAAATAAAAGGATTTTATTTGTTTTATTTATTTTTTATGATTCAATAGTTACAATGAAGTAAGTGGATTTAAACTATAGACGTCTCAATTGTAAATCCTATAAGACATTAGTTGAGTTACAAGACTCTTGATATAAAAAAAAAGTGACAATATAAAAAAAATAAAATAAAAACTTAGGAGGAACAATTAGATGTTAAATTCCGAGCATATACCATAGATTGAAATTCTATCATATTGAAAATTTATTAATTTTTATAGGAAAATTTAATTTATTGGTTTTTAGTTAAGTGAGTGAAAAAATATAAAAACGTACCCAATAGGTGCAACTACAACAAAGTTACCTTAAATATATAACACAACGAAGTTACCTTTATTGTAGTAACTTTATGGCTTGCTATAATAACTTCATAACTTTATGGTTTTAAAAAGTGGCCCAGATCGGACCGAAAGGTCCGACTGGTTCAACCGAAAATCGGTCATTAATCCGATCAGGTTATAACAAATAACCGAAAAAGAACTAAATAGGATTTTACTAATGTGTGCCCTTAGGGCGCACATTAATTTCCATTTTTGGAAAAAGTTTTCTCGAAAATTGAAAAAGTAATGACAGCTTTTTCAATGCCCGAGAAAATGTTTCCAAAAATAGAAAGTTTAATGTGTGCCCAAGGGCACACATTAACTGGACCCAACTAAAAATCGAAAATAGTAGAAAATTGCCCGATTTAACCGGAAAATCGAAAACCGGTATGATCGAACCGGTTTTGCAAAATTGCTGAAACAGATTTGCAGTGGAGCCTTTTTTTTTCTACAGTACAAATCTTCTTTTTTCTCAGATTTACTGATGCCGAGGATAGATTTTTGCAATAAAGTCTTTTTTCTTAAGATTGGCTATGCTTAAGAGAGAGAAAATGACTAAATGTTCATGCTTGGCGTTGAAATTAGCATCTTGGAGTGGTATCTACAGATCTTCAGTGAGGAAGAGAGGAACTGATGATGGTATTGTAGAGATAAACACTAAATCTATTTTCCAGAGAGAGAGAGAGAGAGAGAGAGAGAGAGATGAATTCTGTGGAGGATAGAAGACTGGAAAAATAGTCTTTTGATGGTAAGTAATGGGAAGAGTGTTCTTACTACTCAATGGAGTGAGTCTTTTTCCTAAATATTGCTAAATTTAAAACATATTTGCGTTATAGGTATTGTTTCAAGTTATTTAGGAGAATGAGGAGAGAGATTGAATTTCGGCAACACTGTTGCCAAAATTCAACAAAAAGTAGGAGAGATAATGACAAAAAGGAGGAAAGAGAAAATCATAATTTCGGCAACAGTAAACCTTGAATTTCGGTAACAGTGTTGCCGAAATTCATCTGCCCAATTTTCCTATGCTTGCCCGGATGTGTGAGTGTGAGAAGTGCAATAATGAGTGAGTGCCCCCAAAAAATGCCCTAAAAAAAAAGTAATTGTGGCAATGGTATTGCCGAAAATTGTAGGGAAAAAAAAAGTGAATGCCAAAATCTGAGGAAGAATTAAAGAAAAATATAATGTGTTATGTACACAATATTTTTACAATATTTTCACAATAAATCACAATTTAAATTTGACATTGAGATTACTATTTTAATTTAACAATAACAACAAGTAACAACCTGATACTTAGAATTTGTTGTAAAAATATTGTAAAAATTGTGCACACTTATTATTTCTTAAAAAAAAAAAAAGTGTAATGGATTTGTGAAAAATTTTGTGGCAATTGTGGCTTGCCGAAAATGGGAGGAAAAAAAAAGGTTTCAATGGGTTTGTGGCAATTTTTTTTTGGCAATTGTGGCAATGTCATTGCCGAAAATGGGAAAAAAAATAAAAACTTTTTTTTTTCCTAATTGTGGCAATGGTATTGCCGAAATTGTGGGGGGAAAATTTTCCCCGCAATTTCGGCAATGCCATTGCCACAATTGGGGAAAAATAAAAATAAAAAAACTTTTTCCCCAAATGATATTTTGCCAAAATTGTGGGAAAAAAAATTTCCCCACAATTTTGTCAATGCCATTACCACAATTGGGGGAAAAAAAAAAAACTTTTTCCCCAAATAGTATTGCCGAAATTGTGGGGAAAAAAATTTTCCCCGCAATTTCAGCAATGCCATTGCCCCAATTAGTAAAAAAAATAAAAATAAAAAAAGAACTTTTTTTTTTCCCAATTGTGGCAATGATATTGCCAGAAAATTTTTTTTCCCCCTAATTTTGGCAATGGTATTGCCGAAATTGTGGGGGAAAAATTTTCTCCACAATTTTGGCAATGCCATTGCCACAATTGGGAAAAAATAGAATAAAAACTTTTTTCCCCAATTGTGACAATGGTATTGCCGAAATTGTGGGGAAAAAAATTTTCCCCACAATTTCGGCAATGCCATTGCCACAATTAGAAAAAAAAAAAATAAAAACTTTTTTTTCCTAATTGTGGCAATGGTATTGCTGAAATTGTGGGGGAAATTTTTTTCCACAGTTTGAAAAAATAAAAATAAAAACTTTTTTCCGAATTGTGGCCTTGGTATTGCCGAAAATGGGAGAAAAAAAAATGTTTCAATGGATTTGTGGCAATGCATTGTCGAAATTGTGAGTAGAATCTTTTTTGGCAATTGTGGCCATGCCATTGTCAAAAATGGTGGAAAAAAAATGATTGACATGCACGTTGTAAATCACAAAAAAGTAAAGAAAGTACATAGATTTTTATAATATGAAAGAAAAAAATGATTGATGTGCACGCTATAAACAAAAAGAAACTAAAGAAAGTACATAGATTCTCATGTGCACGGTGTAAACAAAAAAACAAAGCTTCAATCAACCAATCACCTCAACTTCTCATCTCATCTGATTATTATTCTCTGCATCGAATATATTTTACCTATTCATAACTCTCAGAGGGATTCGTTTTTGTCTTCTTCACTGTTGTAATCTCTCTAAGAGATTTTTTTGTTTTCTTCTTAATTGTAATCTCTCTNTTTTTTTTTTTTTTTTTTTTTTTTTTTTTTTTTTTTTTTTTGGTTTTTTTTTTTTTTTTTTTTTTTTTTTTAATTTATGAAAGCCTTTTGGCTTCTTTCAAAAGCTCCTATCTACTTCTATTCAACTTCCACTTCTACAAAAATAACTATATAATTCTTTGTACGAGTAATTTACACACATCCACACTCAGTGAGTCTTAAAACAACAATTTAAACTCAAATTTTAACCATCCATGAATAACTGGGATTTGGGTAATCCATGTACCAATATGTGCTTCTCAATAATAATGAAATAACTGTAAAGAAATAGATATTCAAGTTGAAATTCATACTTAATAAAGCAGCCTTGTAGATAATATGACAAGTTCTATTCAACCACCAAGCTTAATTAGTGCCACAAGAGGTGACAGATTGAAATCCTAATGAACCCATAGAAACAGTGCACAAATTACTGACAGAATTTATTTGAACTTCTTAATGAAGTCATAGATGTGAGAACCGATTTCCTCTGCTCTTTCTTGGTTAATGACGTGCCCCACCCCTTCCATCACAACGGCGCTCCAAAAATGGCACATCTTTCTTGAAATCACCATTGTGTATGTATTCCTTTGTCCCCAGGGTGGTGTACACCATGTCCAAATCCCCCACTATGAACTTCATAGGTACCTTCACTTGCACTCCGGTCCATTTTTCTGTGACCTCCCAGTTTCTGCAATAATCATAAACTAATTCTCAAACGTTTGTTTTATGAATACCAAAGTACTGGGACATTTAATGTTAAGGAAGACCAAGATTTAAGTTTCATGCTTATATTTTATGTGAACCCAAGATTTTGGTTCTGTTGTTGATTAAAAACATGCCGGGTGAGTGTCTTGGAAGAGGATCATCTCCATTTGAAATGAATCAATCTCATGTTTCATATTAAATATTACAAATCTAAAATATAGTCATTTTAAAAAACATGACTCTATACACAGCTAGATTTAAGAATTAAAACCTTAAACGTGAAATGGGCAACTAGAATTTGTTACATATCAAGTCTTAAGCATAAGAAATGTTTTGACATTTATATTTTGAAATATTTTCATTGAAGTTTGTAACATACTGGTCAATTGCTCGGTGGTAGTTCAATCCTCCAGTGAAGCCTTTCTGGTCAAATTTTGTGACATAATATGTAAGCTCATCTTCTGAAAGCCAAGAGGGCAAGGAAATTGAAGCATTGGTACTGATTCCAAATGCATTTCCTTTAGGGAAGCAGGGTGGACCTGGTTTTCGAATTGAGAAAATGGTCTTGAGTACATTTGCTGTACCTATTTCAGCAATCTCAGCTTCGATTTCTCCTGGTGCCTGCAACACATATGGAAATATCAAAGTAAAATTGGGTGGCATATAAGATTTTAGTTACAAAGTTTTGGTTTTCAATTTTCAGAGTCCAAGATAAGCCTCTTATAACTTGGAATGTAACGTGTACTATAAGTGTAAGCCTAAAAATCTTGGGCAAGAATCATAACAAAGCAAATAATGTGACTTAGAGAGCCTTTGCTCAAATCAAACAAGCATGCTTACCTAACTGTTTTAGCTGTTTCATAGAAACTAGGCACCAATGAGGTAAATGGGATTGAACAAATAAGATTTTATACTAAAACATGATCATTTAATCATACAAGAGGCCACATCTGGTTATGTTAACAAAACAAGAACCTGAAATCTGCATATATAGTAGTCATCTCCAAAGAAACCTCACATTCTATCCATTGGCTTCATCTGTGGACTCCTTGGTGCGAATGGAACACTAAGGCACACAAATGCCTTCACTCTTTCAGGCTTAAACAAGCACAAGTACCAACCCATGATGGTTCCCCAATCATGTGCCACAAGAAACACTTGCTCCAAACCCAGAGAGTCCATGAGAGCGATAAGGTCATTGACAATGTGATCGCAGGTGTAGCTGGTGATGGAAGCTGGTGCTTCAGTGTCACCGAAGCCCCGGAGATATGCTGCTACAGCATGGTATCCAAGTGAGCTCAAAGCATGAATCTGGTGGCGCCAGGAGTACCAAAGCTCAGGGAAGCCATGGAGGAATAGTACTACTGGGCCTTGTCCTTTTTCTGCTATGTGCATTTTGGTGCCATTGACACTCACAATCCTATGATCTATCCCCTCCATGCCTGTCTCTCTTTGTCTAAGAAGTAAAAACTCTTTTTTTCTCTTTGCTCTTTCTCATGAGCTTAAGCTTCATGGGGTGGTGTAAGTAGCCAGCTAGTGGATTTAAAGAGAGGTGTTATGAACAGACAGGAGTTAATGCAGAGCACAGAAAAGTTGAGTCTATAATTAAATAACTTTGCTACTGCTTTTGGGAAGGTCTAGCGTGGCTTTTCAAGGCAAGGGACTGTCGGGGAAGAACACAGTAACATAACATTAATGCTGGAGCTCATGTGAGATTGGTTTAGAGCATTCACAGCAGATGTTGCAAAAAAAAGAATATTTTATAACATCAAAAATCTAATTTATTATTTTATCACGGTATTTTATAACATCTTATTTATCATATATTTTATCATTCAATTCTATACATTAAAATAATATTTACTGTATATTAAAATAATATAAACTTTTTGTTTATAAAAAAATAATATAAATAACACAATAAAATAATATATCTAACATAATAAATAACATCCACAACACTGCTGCCGTCGCCACCACCATCACCACCGTGGCAGCCACAATCCATTGCAAAACAAAAAACTAAAAACAAAACCACCACCACAACCACCGTCATCAACAATCCACCACAAAATCCATTAAAAACAGAGCAACACCCACTAGCACAGCAACTTAAATCCAAAAAACACAACCAAAATCCAAGCAACCCAAACTCACGAAACTACTAGCACCACCAACCCAAAGCCACGAATCCACTTGCACCAGCAACCAAAACCCACAAGCACCGACAACCCACGATCAAGGTCTCACCTCACCTCAACGTCGATGCCCACGATCAAGATCTCACCTCAATGTCGATTTCAATCTCACCTCAACGTTGATGCCCAAGTCGACTCTGATCGGCGATGACGATGATGATGCCCAGAGAGATCGGTGATAACGATGCAAAATGCAATTAGTGAGATATTGGTGATGACAGATCAAGATCAACAATTTATAAGAGAAAGGGAATCATTGAGAGGGAACCGGTGAGAGAGAACAAAGGTGAGAGAGAAGAGAAAAGAATAAATTGAAGAGAGAGGAGAGAGAAAATAGAATTAAAAAAAAACAATAAAAATTATACAATTATTCGTCTGTACCGTTGCAAATTTGCAATGGTATTGTTCACATGTGGCAAAATTTTTGAGATTTAGCACATTTGATAGAATGAATTTTTGGTGTTTGGAGTGGGATATGTGCCAAATTTTTAGCATTTGGCACATATCCCACGTCTGCTATGGGTGCTCTTAACAAGGAACTTCAAGAAAGTATGTCCATGTCAGGATTACATGTAATCATTAATTCATGATAGCATTTTTTAAACTTTAAACTGGCGTTCAATTATTCACCAAAAAATAAATAAAACTTCGAAAGCGTAAGTCTATGCCACTTTTGTGAAGATATTATTAAAACCATCTATAGCTTATAGCTAATGGGATGGGCCAAAATAAAATGATAACTCAATGTGTGTCTTTTCCCATTTCAGTTTTAAACTATGGTGCTATTCATAAAATTAGAAATTTTAACCATGGGATTTGTTCCTCTTAACAACTCTGCTATTGACACGAATTTCACTCTCCTTAATTTTTATTTTTGCAATTTTTTGTTCCTCTTATCAACTCTGTTATTGACACAAAATTTCACTCTCTTTAATTTTTACTTTTGCAACTTGTTGGTGGCAAGTTGTAAGTGGTTGACAATTATTTTTACATGAGCCTAGTATTAAAGGCATGTTTAGTACACTGAATAAGGATTACAACAAAAATTGTAATATTTATTATTGAAAATAAAATGTGTTGTAATAAAATAATTTAACTTATTTATAAGTTTGGTTGTGAGTTGTAACATTAAAATATAACTTAAGGTTTATTTTATGAAATATTTTACTCATACAATTATATTTCTTTAAAAATAATAATTTTTAAAAAAATTGAGAGAGAAATGAGTTATTTTTTTTATGAATTTTTTATTTTTATAATTGTTACTTGTATATGACAAGTTTATTTATTTGAATATATATTAATTTTAGAAACTATTGCATTTGCTAAAGAATATCTACTACAAATTAGCTAAAGAATAATAGTTATTCTTAATTTTGAAAAATAGTTATTTATAAGGAATGACTATTTTATGTAGTATAAAAATAACTAATTAAAGAATAGTTAAACCATATGAATAGTTATTACATTACAATGTCTATTACAGTCTACTAAATATTTACTACCATTCACAATTTATCACTTTAGCAAATTATGGAAAAATAAAAGTTGTTATTAAACCTATTCTTAATTTATATGTGCAATTCTGGTTATCTTATTCCTATTTCTAAGGGGTAGAACCCATCAATTTCTATATTTCTATTTAGGAAGGAAAGTAAAATCAAGCCCCTTCATTCTTAATAATGGTCATGACTATGGAACCAATAATTTATAGATTAATATTGGAACCAAACAAGTACCGAATCTTCTATTAGATAATTAAATGAAATAGAGAAGAACATTCTTATACAACAAGACTTAATATCAAATAATAATTACTTATGTCAACTAAAAATAAAGGGAAGATGGAAAAGTTTTGCTAGAAACTTGGGAGTGGATGGTTCTAAGTACAAACTCCTTGTAATAACCACTGTAAGGTCAAAAGGACCGGTTGGACAGCGTGGTTGTGTCGTCATATGTAATTCAATCCTGCACTAAAATATTTCATTTACTTTTTATAGATCAACTTTCACTAGAGGTGACAGATTGAAATTCTAATGAACCCATAGAAACAGTGCACAAATTACTGACAGAATTTATTTGAACTTCTTAATGAAGTCATAGATGTGAGAACCGATTTCCTTTGCTCTTTCTTGGTTGATGACGTGACCCACCCCTTCCATCACAACAGCTTCCTCCAAAAATGGCACATCTTTCTTGGAATCACCATTGTGTATGTATTCCTTTGTTCCCAGGGTGGTGTACACCATTTCCAAATCCCCCACTATGAACTTCACAGGTACCTTCACTTGCACTCCGGTCCATTTTTCTGTGACCTCCCAGTTTCTGCAATAATCATAAACTAATTCTCAAACGTTTGTTTTATGAATACCAAAGTACTGGGACATTTAATGTTAAGGAAGACCAAGATTTAAGTTCCATGCTTATATTTTATGCGAACCCAAGATTTTGGTTCTTTTGTTGATTAAAAACATGCCGGGTGAGTGTCCTGGAAGAGGATCATCTCCATTTGAAATAAATCAATCTCATGTTTCATATTAAATATTACAAATCTAAGATATAGTCATTTTAAAAAACATGACTCTATACACAGTTAGATTTAAGAATTAAAACCTTAAACGTGAAATGGGCACCTAGAAATTGTTACATATCAAGTCTTAAGCATAAGAAATGTTTTGACATTTATATTTTGAAATATTTTCATTGAAGTTTGTAACATACTGATCAATTGCTCGGTAGTAGTTCAATCCTCCAGTGAAGCCTTTTTGGTCAAATTTTGTGACATAATAAGCTCTTCTTCTGAAAGCCAAGAGGGCAAGGAAATTGAAGCATTGGTACGTACTGATTCCAAATGCATTTCCTTCAGGGAAGCAGGGTGGACCCGGTTTTCGAATTGAGAAAATGGTCTTGAGTACCTTTGTTGTACCTATTTCAGCAATCTCAGCTTCAATTTCTCCTAGTGCCTGCAACACATATGGAAATATCAAAGTAAAATTGGGTGGCAATATAAGATGTTAGTTACAAAGTTTTGGTTTTAAATTTTCAGAGTCCAAGATAAGCCTCTTATAACTTGGAATGTAACGTGTACTATAAGTGTAAGCCTAAAAATCTTGGGCAAGAATCATAACAAAACAAATAATGTGACTTAGAGAGCCTTTGCTCAAATCAAACAAGCATGCTTACCTAACTGTTTCAGCTGTTTCATAGAAACTAGGCACCAATGAGGTAAATGGGATTAAACAAATAAGATTTTATACTAAAACATGATCATTTAATCATACAAGAGGCCACATCTGGCCATGTTAACAAAACAAGAACCTGAAATCTGCATATATAGTAGTCATTTCCAAAGAAACCTCGCATTCTATCCATTGGCTTCATCTGTGGACTACTTGGCGCGAATGGAACACTAAGGCACACAAATGCCTTCACTCTTTCAGGCTTAAACAAGCACAAGGGTGTAATGATAGACAAATAATGTTGTTCACCATGAAAATATTATAATTTTTCTGTTCAAACCCCTAATCTCCATTTATCAAATCAAAAACTTAAAATTAAAGAAATAAAAAAAGGATAAAGGGAAATTGAAAAAAAAAAGATTAAAAAAAGAAGAAGAAAAAGATAAAGGGATAACCTATTAAGCAAAAAGATTGGTTGGCATATCTTAAAGCATTCACGGCAAAAAAAAAAAAAAAATTTAGTATTTAACAACTTAAAAAGCTATTCTATCTATTTTAATAATAGACTTTACAACACAACCAACATTAAAACTTTTATTTTTTACATTACCTAAAAATATTCATTTTTTATTCATTTCTCTCTCTCTTCCTTTCATTTTTTATTCATCTCTCTCTCTCTCTCTCTCTCTCTCTCAGAGGTCACACTCTCTTATTCTCTTATCTCTCTCTAGAACTTTTTGTTAATAAAAAAGATTCAGGGGCTTAGGTTTAGGTCTTACAAGGGCCTATAGAGGCATTTGGAAAGCGCCACCATAGGTCGGCAAAAAAAAAAAAAAAAGAAGGACCTATAGTAGCATTTTTCAAACGCCACCATAGGTCCAACCAAAAAAAAAAATAAAAAAAAAATTGGGGACCATAGGTCCAAGTCTTACAAAGACTGTATCGGCATTTGGAAAGACCACCATAGGTCCAGCCAAAAAAAAAATTTTTTTTTTTTAGGTACCAATAATGGATAAGGACCTATACTAGCATTTGGAAAGCGCCAACATAGGTCCAGCCCAAAAAAAAAAATATATATATATATATATACACTTTTTTTTTAATGATAACATGTGGTCGGATTGGTGGTGGCTGAGACTCTAATGCTAATGGGCTTGTGCTGTTGAATTTTCTAAGTTTGTACTTATTTTTATGTTTGTCTTTCCTAGTTCAAAAATTTATGTGTTTGATTTATTTAGGTTTGAATTTGCTTCTACGTTATGTATTGTGCTCATTTGAGAACCAAGTTTGATTTTTCTAGGTTGCTCATCGTGATTGATTTTTCTAAGTTTTTCATTGTGTTTGTGTTTGATTTGTTTGGTTCTTCAAAATTTTTTCTATTTAGATATATTATTGTTGTTTTATTTTTATTCTTTTTTGTTTATGGAATTTTTAAAATTTTAGAGCATTTAATTTTATGTTTCATAAATTTTAAAATCTATTTAATTTATATGAAATTATGAAAATTACATAACACTTTTTTAATTTACCATTTTTTTTGGTTGGTGGTTGTTGGCTATAGTGGCATTTTGAAACGCTGCTATAGCCAATTAAAAAAAAAAAATATATATATATATATATATATTCACCTATAGCAGGGTTTAAAAATGCCACTACAGGGTATGAACTTATAGTGGTGTTTTTGTAAAATGCTGCTATAGATCTATAGTCCTGGTACAATAGTAGCGTTTTGTGGCGCCACTATAGAAAAGTAGAAAACAAAACTATAGCCCAAATGGACCTATAGCAGCGTTTTTATGACTTATGTAAAATGCCACTATAGCCCTTATTTTTTTGTAGTGATTTCATTATATTACTTTAAATTCCCAACTGTTTGGGCAGATGATTTTTTTTTGTAAGTCGGTTTTTTCGTTAAATAATGAAAAGGTCTAGGAATCAAGCCACACCAACGACAGGAACAATACTTACAAATTTCTTTGAACGCTTTCCAAATGCTTTTCTTTTCAGATTTTTCATTCTCTTTCCCTATGCCTTACTAATACTTTTTCTCAATGATAGTTTTTTGTTTTAATATATATATCTTATGTGAAACAGTGAGTAGATACTGAAACTTAACAGGTAAAATGAAAAGACATAACTTTTCGGTGTTTTTAAATGTATACGTGGCATAAATATATAGTCACATGACACAATAAAAAGTGGTTAACAAAAAGTTAAACGCTTTGCTTTTACATTATTACTAGTCACTAACCTGTGTAATGCACGAGAATAGCTGAGTTTTTTGGCTAAATATTGCTAAATTTAAAACATATTTGCGTTATAGGTACTGTTCCAAGTTATTTAGGAAAATGAGGAGAGAGATTGAATTTCGGCAACACTGTTGCCGAAATTCAACAAAAAGTAGGAGAGAGAATGAGAAAAAGGAGGAAAGAGAAAATCTTAATTTCGGCAACAGTAAACCTTGAATTTCGGCAACAGTGTTGTCGAAATTCATCTGCCCAATTTTCCTGTGCCTGCCCGAATGTGTGAGTGTGAGAAGTGCAATAATGAGTGAGTGCCCAAAAAAAAAAAAAGTAATTGTGGCAATGATATTTTCCCCGAAAAAAAAAAAAAAAAAAAAAGTGAATGCCAAAATCTGGGGAAGAATTAAAGAAAAATATAATGTGCTACGTACATAATATTTTTACAATATTTTCACAATAAATCATAAGTAACTAGTTATTATTAGTTCAAATTTAAATTTGACATTGAGATTACTATTTTAATTTAACAATAACAACAAGTAACAACCTGATACTTAAAATTTATTGTAAAAATATTGTAAAAATTGTGTGGACTTATTATTTCTTAAAAAAAAAAAAGTGTAATGGATTTGCTGAAAATTTTGTGGCAGTTGTGGCTTGCCGAAAATGGGAGGGAAAAAAAAAGTTTCAATGGGTTTGTGGCAATTTTTTTTTGGCAATTGTGGCAATGTCATTGCCGAAAATGAAAAAAAAAAAAAAAAAAAAAACTTTTTTTTCCTAATTGTGGCAATGGTATTGCCGAAATAGTGGGGGAAATTTTTCCCCCACAATTTGGGCAATGCTATTGCCACAATTGGGAAAAAATTGCCGAAATTTGGCAATGCCATTACCACAATTAGTTAAAAAAAAAAAAAAAATTCCCAACTGTGGCAATGGCATTGCCAAAATTGGGGGAAAATGTTTTTCCCACAATTTCAACAATGCCATTGCCACAGTTGGGAATTTTTTTTTTTTTTGGCAATACCATTTGGAAAAAAAAGGTTTTATTTTTATTTTTTCCCAATTGTGGCAATGGCATTGCCGAAATTGTGTGGAAAATTTTTCCCCCACAATTTCAGCAATACCATTGCCACAATTCGGAAAAAAATGTTTTTATTTTTATTTTTTCCCATTTTTGGCAATGACATTGCCACAATTGCCAAAAAAAAATTGCCACAAACCCATTGAAACTTTTTTTTTCCTCCCATTTTCGACAAGCCACAATTGCCATAAAATTTTCGGCAAATCCATTACACTTTTTTTTTTTTTTTTAAGAAATAATAAGTGCACACAATTTTTACAACAAATTCTAAGTATCAGGTTGTTACTTGTTGTTATTGTTAAATTAAAATAGTAATCTCAATGTCAAATTTAAATTTGAACTAATAATAATTAGTTACCTGGAATTTATTGTGAAAATATTGTAAAAATATTGTGTACGTAGCACATTATATTTTTCTTTAATTCTACTCCAGATTTTGGCATTCACTTTTTTTTTTTTTTTTTTTAGGGCAATACCATTGCCACAATTACTTTTTTTTTTTGGGCACTCACTTATTATTGCACTTCTCACACTCACACATTCGGGCAGGCATTGGAAAATTGGGCAGATGAATTTCGGCAACACTGTTGCCGAAATTTAAGGTTTACTGTTGCCGAAATTAAGATTTTCTCTTTCCTCCTTTTTCTCATTCTCTCTCTTACTTTTTGTTGAATTTCGGCAATAGTGTTGCCGAAATTCAATCTCTCTCCTCATTTCCTTAAATAACTTGGAACAGTACGTATAACGCAAATATGTTTTAAATTTAGCAATATTTAGCCAAAAGACTCAGAATAGCTACTGGATGAGTTTTAGGAAAAAAAAATACTATTATTTTTTAGTTTGAGTAGTAAGCAAAATGCATGAAATTATAATATTAAAAAAATGACAAATTACAACTTACCCATCTATGGTTTGGCTGAAATTTAAGTTGCTTACATGTGGTATAAAAGTTGGTACTTTGTCCACCCAAGGTTCATTCCTTTTTAAGCTTTCATAACCCACCTCTATACTTTCACTATTAAAAACACAAAAAAATATAATAAAAACATTAAAAAATCAAAATCTAAAAGCATATTTCTAAAAATGGTAAAACTTTGGCTTAAGAACACTCTTACCAAATATAACTTTCTTGAAACCAATGTCAACACACTACTTACCATAAAGAATCACTGCAAAACATAGAAGTACTTACAATGCAAAGAGATTTTTTCACCAGATTGTAAGGAATACAATGGGGAACATTGCTCTTTCTTGTCATTAATCATTTGCTAAGAATTTTGTGTAAACCTGCTTGTAATACACTTCAAAGTTTACATCTCCAGGTAAGATAAATTGGATAATCTTTATGGATAACACTATTTAATTAAATATATGATTTTCCATTTGTCTATTAACAACATTTTTAAAGTTGAAGCTGTACAAAGCATAATCTTGTTCCTGTTGCATCAATTCCTTAAGATGCTCCTAACACTATGAGTATTCCTACTCAAATCATGACGCCAAAAGACTAAAACGACACATTTTTCTCCAACACTAAATTATTATTCCACCCATGAGAAGAAATATTTGAAGCCATCTTTCTATTAGCAAAAAAAGGACTAGCCACCACCATCTCACTAAAATCAAAGCCTACCACCAATGAAACCCAAAAGAACAATTTTTAACGGTGGTGGGTTACGAAAGTCTAATGGAATGAACCTTAAGTAGACAAAGTGCCAATTTTTAAACTATAGGTAGGCATCTTAAATTTTGGCAAAATTATAAGTGGATAAGTTTTAATTTACCCTAAAAAAAAGTTATTTTGATAGAAATAGTACAAAATTTTATTACTTAGGTAGAAGAAAGCAATATTGTTTTATTTATTAGTTTTTTGTGAGAAGAATAAGAGACAGAATGTTGCGTTTCTAGTTTAATTTTTGTTGTATGTATAGGTATGTAATATGTATAAGTATATACAAGATAAGTTGTAATATATATATATATATATATACACACACTAAAAAGTATCTATTGAAAAGTTATAACCCTTCAAATTGGATAAACTAAAACGTGCTAAAGTGGAAGACAATACAACCAATTGGATTCGAATGGCAAGACCCAAATTAGGGGTGGCCTTTCATTTTACCCTCACTACATACGTACATACGTACATACATACATACATACATATATATATATATATATATCGAGATGGGTTTAAGTTACACCTGGTGTAACTCTAAAGAATTACATTTTTTTTTTTTAACTATTAGATTTAAGTAGATCCAACAGTTAAAAAAAGACTATAATTATTACAAATATTCTGATTAGAATCTAATTAATTACTCTTATTTATTACCTTTTAAACTTATCTCTAAACCAAAATTTTTTTTTTTTGACTTGTGAGTCTGTCTCATTTACGTTTCTCTCCGTTTCTCCCTCTCTCGTCTAATTGTTGTCTCTATTCCTTTCTCTTTTTTCAAAGAAAAAGGATTCTGCTAGACTGGTATGAGCGGCTTGAGTTTATTGTTTTGTTGATGATTGGAGAGCAATGATATTATAATCGTACTGTACTCATCATAATAGGTTGGTCGTTGGTACAAAAATTGAACCAAGGGACCCAATGAATCAGAAGTTCCAATGAACAAAAATAAAGGTGACCTTGCCACTCTTTTTATATATGCAAAGTGCAAGACCAATTGACAGTCCCCTTATTGCCTTATAATTGCATTGTTCTGATGATCATATTGGATTACAGGCATTATGCCAATGGATTTACAGCATAGTGGTCTGTGACATGCCTCTATTTATCGCTTTAATTATACCATTTTGATATACAATTTAAAGCCAATTTTGTCTTCAATGAACTCACATTATACTCAGGCTTTTTAGAGCCAGAAGATTTTCCAATTGACTAATTCATAGAACCATGTAGAGGTATATAACCAAATGGACATTCACTGGAACGATTGGATCCACTAGATGATCCCTCAACACTAGGATAGGAGCTGGACTAGGTCACCGGAGAAAGAGCTTGTATTCTAGGCCAATGTTGTGAGTACTCTTCAGGCTATTACTCTCAGTTTAAGCTTCCCCTACTCTGCAAATACTTCGAGGGATTAAGTGATATACCAGGATTCACCAGAAAAGGAAAAAGGGGGAAAAAAAGAAAAAAAAAAGCTTTACACACGAGTTAAGTCAGATTAAATCAAACAAAGGCCTCCCTTGCAGATATTTCCTTTTCTAGTGCCCTATATGGGTCAAATAATGTGCAGTAGAAAACCATTTGGAATCACATGTAGTTAAAACCGGCGAGCACTGCCTTCTCTTGTGCTGCCATATCGTTGCGCACCACCACGTGCATTAAAGGCTTAAGTTTCTGATTCAGAACTTGAATATTCATCCTTAAGCTTTGGCATTTCTCTAGAATTGTATGGTCCACTGTACGCATCAAGATCTGGGCTGTCATTGCCAAGTGCCATCCTCCTAAATCTCATAATTTCTTGATTGTATTGGCCAGAATCATATATTGTGCTCTGCCGACAACCTGTGGAGGTAGCGGAGGAGAAAGAGAGAGAGAAATGCAGAGAGAGAAGCGGAGAGAGAAAGAGAAATGTAAATGAGAGAGAGAGTTATAAGTCAATTTTTTTTTT
>NW_027069964.1:192222-219925 GCF_002906115.3 Quercus suber | reverse complement strand
TTTTGCCTGACCTATGGTGGCGCTTTCCAAATGCCTCTATAGGCCCTTGTAAGACCTAAACCTAAGCCCCTGAATCTTTTTTTATTAACAAAAAGTTCTAGAGAGAGATAAGAGAATAAGAGAGTGTGACACTCTGAGAGAGAGAGAGAGTGAGAGAGAGAGAGAGAGAGAGAGAGAGATGAATAAAAAATGAAAGGAAGAGAGAGAGAAATGAATAAAAAATGAATATTTTTTAGGTAATGTAAAAAATAAAAGTTTTAATGTTGGTTGTGTTGTAAAGTCTATTATTAAAATAGATAGAATAGCTTTTTAAGTTGTTAAATACTAAATTTTTTTTTTTTTTGCCGTGAATGCTTTAAGATATGCCAACCAATCTTTTTGCTTAATAGGTTATCCCTTTATCTTTTTCTTCTTCTTTTTTTAATCTTTTTTTTTTCAATTTCCCTTTATCCTTTTTTTATTTCTTTAATTTTAAGTTTTTGATTTGATAAATGGAGATTAGGGGTTTGAACAGAAAAATTATAATATTTTCATGGTGAACAACATTATTTGTCTATCATTACACCAAAAATTTGTCCACCATTCCACTAAATACTCTCACCTATTTAAAATTGATGAGTTAGAAAAAAAATTTAGCTAAAATACAAAATTCACCTTCTAAGTTTCACTACTTTTCATTTCAGTCCTCTAAGTTTGCATTTTATCATTTCAGTTTTTTAAGTTTTAAATTTTCTTAGTTCAATCTTCTGTTAACTCACCATCCATATTTGTTGTTAAATGCCCAAAACGACACAGTATTAGCCATAATTTAATTTTTTTAATTTTTATTTATTTCTTAATTTAAAAAAGCATTAATTAAAAAAAAAAAACCTCAAAAATTAAAATAACCCATGTTAGACCCACCCACCTCATCTGAAGAAGAACAAGTTTAATCCCTAGCCTAACCAGATAAGTGAGAGATTGAGAGGGAGAAAGAGAGACCCAGAGGGCGAAGAAGAGCGAGAGATTTCTTGATACATCTTGAACAATGAATTCACAATTGGAAATGGCTAATTGGATGAAGCCAGTGTCGGCAGGTTAAGCCCTACCTTGTGGGTGAAAGATAGTAGACTCTAGTATCAAAGGGTGTCAACCATCTTCTTTTCCCTTCCAAAAATTTTTTTTTTCTTAAATTGTTTAAATTTTCTTTTAAGGTTGTGTTTGGGAAGCTAAGAAAGAAAAAAAGTGATGACTGACCTTGACGTAGGAGAGGAGTGTAGCGTTAGAATGAAGTTTCAACTTGTCCTCATAGTAATCCAGCTTCGTAATACTCACATCCATGGCTGAGAGTTCAAAACTACTTTTTTGAACAAAACAAACTAGAGAAAGCAAGAGAGAGAACTAGGAAATTAATTTCGGGTTTTTTCTTAACTAAGGTTTTTTTTTTTTTTTTAATTAAGAAATAAATAAAAATAAATAAAAATTAAACATTAAATTATGGCCAATAGAAGATTAAATTAAGAAAGTTCAAAACTTTGGGCGTGTTTGGATTCAGCTTATTACTGAAAACTGAAAATACTATAACAAAATAATTTTTAAATATGTGAATGGTGCCGTGAGACCCAATTTTGAAGTTGTTTTTGTTGAAAAAAATGCTTGCGAGTCTCGTGAACAGTGCATGGGACCTACTGGAAAACGTGGGACGTAGATGAAAAATGTTTTTCAGCACTATACAAACAATCATTTAGTGTGTATTTGGATACCGCTTATTTGGCTAAAACTTATTGCTAAAAACACTGTAACAAATATTTTTTATTACTACAAATTACTGTTCACCCATTTTTAGCACTTGGCTGATCCATGAACAATGCCATCGACCAGCCAAAAAAGATGCACTGAAAACAAATGCAAACGCAGCCACTGAAAACAAACACACCCTTAGAGGGCTAAAATAAAAAAATGTAAACTTAGAAGAATAAAATGAAAAAATGTTAAACTTGGTGTTTTGTATTTTGGCTAAAAAGTTTTAAATAAAAACTAACTACTCACTTAGCAATTTTATGACTCTTTAATAAAAGAGAAAACATTGGGTCAGGAGCTGGCGTAAAACCTGTGTTTTACGCCAGCCAATCCCGACCCGCCACGTCACCATTTTTTTTTCCCCAGCAAAAACATTAAGCCTTAAGCCTCTCTCCCTCTATTTCTCTTCTCTCCTCACCTAATCTCTCCATCTTTGAATCAAACCCACAATCTCCATGGTCGGAGCTTCAAAGCTCAACACAAGCCACCATCACCACTGCCATGGCTGGAGCTTCAAAGCTCAACACAAATCACCAGTTTCGCGGCCTGAGTTTATTGCCCAACGTTGCAATGGTATTGTTCATTTGTACCGTTGCAAATTTGCAATGGTATTGTTCACATGTGGCAAAATTTTTGAGATTTAGCACATTAAAATTTTTTTTTTCTTAAATTGTTTAAATTTTCTTTTAAGGTTGTGTTTGGGAAGCTAAGAAAGAAAAAAAGTGATGACTGACCTTGACGTAGGAGAGGAGTGTAGCGTTAGAATGAAGTTTCAACTTGTCCTCATAGTAATCCAACTTCGTAATACTCACATCCATGGCTGAGAGTTCAAAACTACTTTTTTGAACAAAACAAACTAGAGAAAGCAAGAGAGAGAACTAGGAAATTAATTTCGGGTTTTTTCTTAACTAAGGTTTTTTTTTTTTTTAATTAAGAAATAAATAAAAATTAAACATTAAATTATGGCCAATAGAAGATTAAATTAAGAAAGTTCAAAACTTTGGGCGTGTTTGGATTCAGCTTATTACTGAAAACTGAAAATACTATAGCAAAATAATTTTTAAATATGTGAATGATGCCGTGAGACCCAATTTTGAAGTTGTTTTTGTTGAAAAAAATGCTTGCGAGTCTCGTAAACAGTGCATGGGACCTACTGGAAAACGTGGGACGTAGATGAAAAATGTTTTTCAGCACTATACAAACAATCATTTAGTGTGTATTTGGATACCGCTTATTTGGCTGAAACTTATTGCTGAAAACACTGTAACAAATATTTTTTATTACGACAAATTACTGTTCACCCATTTTTAGCACTTGGCTGATCCATGAACAATGCCATCGACCAGCCAAAAAAGATGCACTGAAAACAAATGCAAACGCAGCCACTGAAAACAAACACACCCTTAGAGGGCTAAAATAAAAAAATGTAAACTTAGAAGAATAAAATGAAAAAATGTTAAACTTGGTGTCTTGTATTTTGGCTAAAAAATTTTAAATAAAAACTAACTACTCGCTTAGCAATTTTATGACTCTTTAATAAAAGAGAAAACATTGGATCAGGAGCTAGAGTAAAACCTGTGTTTTACGCCAGCCAATCCTGACCCGCCACGTCACCATTTTTTTTTTCCCCAGCAAAAACATTAAGCCTTAAGCCTCTCTCCCTCTATTTCTCTTCTCTCCTCACCTAATCTCTCCATCTTTGAATCAAACCCACAATCTCCATGGTCGGAGCTTCAAAGCTCAACACAAGCCACCATCACCACTGCCATGGCTGGAGCTTCAAAGCTCAACACAAACCACCAGTCTCGCGGCCTGAGTTTATTGCCCAACGACTCTTTCTTTTTCCCTCAGCCTCTGCTCTCTTCTCTTTCCTTTCTCATTTCTCTTTTTTGTCATTATTCACTCATGTGCTTTTGTTTGTCCTTGGTGGTTCAGTGATTATGGTCCCGCGATTGTGGTCAAGAGGCACAGTGATGGTTCGGCGATTGTAGTCATGAGGCACGGTGGTGATGTGGGTCTAATTTGGTGGGTTTCATGGGCTGATTTGGTGGGTCTCGGTGGTGATTGTGGTCCGATGGTTCGTGGGTTTGATCTGGTAGGTGAGTGGGTCAGTGCTAGTGGGTCTTGGATGTTTGTATTGGAGGTGCCTTGGCAATGGTGATGATGAGTCTCGATGGTGTTATTGATGGGTTAGTGGCATGGTGGTTGTTAATGGGGTGCTGAGAAGTGGAAGAGGAAATGGGGCGACAGTGGAGGTATTTTTGTTTTGTTTTGTTTGTTTGTGTTTTTTTTTTTTTTTTTTGGGGGGGGGGGGGGGGATGGATTGTCTGGGTTTGATTGTTGGGCAATGGTGTTATGGTTTTTTTTTTTTTTTTTTTTGCTACTATGGTTTGTGCTTGTGGCCGATAGTGGTTCAAACTCAAGGCGCAAGATTGGTGGCTTGTGTTGAGCTTTGAAGATCCGGCCATGGCAGTGGTGATGGTAGCTTGTGTTAAGCTTTGAAGCTCTGGCCATAGAGGTTGTGGGTTTGATTCAAAGATGGAGAGATCAGGTGAGGGGAGAAGAGAGAGAGGGAGAGAGGCTTAAGGCTTAATGTTTTTGCTAAAAAAAAAAAAAAAAAAAGGGGGTGATGTGGCAGGTCAGGATTGGCTGGCGTAAAACCTCCTGACCCAATGTTTTCCCTTAATAAAATATAGGACTTGTCACAAGTTTTGATGTTATTTAATAGCCCATTTGAATAAAAAAGAGAGATGATCGAACAAGGCTCTATGCATTCCTCAATCATTCTGAAAAACAACTGGTATTGTTTTTTTTTTTTTGGCAAGTAACTAGTATTATATTTCATGGTGTCTATCTTGTATACGCAATGTCCCTCTTTTATATGGGTTCTTAGATATATATACGTGTTAGAGAATCATAACTTACTCTTCCATATAAGATAATTTCTTATAAATACATATCCAAATATACTAAAAATCCTTACGATTTTCTAATAGCCAAGAATGTCTTATACCAAGAAACAATCATTCCCATTAAATGTTATACAACATAAAGCCAATTCCTTTATGGGTTTGAAAGAAAAATGTAATCCAATAACATTGGAGCACATCTCCATGGACATTGAGAAGGAGAAAGCTCAAGCAGAGAGGATTTCTTTAAATTCAATATACGCACAGATAAAATCCTGGAAACCATTTCCTTAGAAAAGGGGTGGCCAAGAAGAACTATGTGCGAGAAATTTAAACCAAAGACTCAAAATAAGGAATACCCAAATGAAAATAAAGAATAGAGAAAGCAAAACCATGAAATATTGGCGCGGTGGCTCATAGAAAGCAGAGAGCAAAGAGGCGCAGAGGCAGAACAAAGTGCTAAAACCCTAACCTTGAAAAGTCCTTTTATAGAAGAAGAGGGGATTATTAGCGAAATGACAATTTTGTCCTCGGAACTGTACTTTTAATTCCTTTTAAAATCAAAATTAACAATCCAATTTATTTACATTTTATACTTTACCATCTTAAACTATACATCATATTACATTTTACACCTTAAACTTTTCAAATGCACTTTTTGCACTTTAAATTATGATCTTTATTACACTTTGCACTCCGACATTAAATTTGATATTAACTTAGATGAAAAAATATGACACTGTGTGAAAATACTTAATTGCCCCTCTTTTCAATGTTTTAAAAACAAAATATAAATTACACTTTACCACGTTAAACTATACTCTTTATTACACTTTGCACACTAAACTTTGAATTTTCATTCAAGTTAATAGCAAACTTAACAATAAGGTGCAAAATGTAACATGTGTCATAATTTAGGGTGCAAAACATGCATTCGAAAAGTTTATGGTATAAAGTGTAATATGAGGTATAGTTAAAATGGTAAAGTGTAATTTCCAAAAAAAAAAAAAACACACACACACACACACATATATGTATATATATATATATTTATATATTCACCGAAGATTTATTCATCAAAAAATAATCATGTTTGGGTTGGCCTTTCTTTCTTTTTATGAAAAAACAATTATTTTAATATTCAAATTTTGAAAATACGATTTTTAGGGAAAAAAAACACAATTAAGGCGCTTGGTAAATTTTGCAATAAATGTTTATTTTTGTGAAAATCTGTGATGCAAAAACACAACTTTGCCTTGCAGACAATGTTTTTGATCTCATAAACTAAAATCTACAAACATGTTGTATGCTTGATTTTAAACCTCTTTCCTTTAGGTTTAAAAAAAAAAAAAAACCCTCTTTCTTTTTTAAATGCAAAATGTCAAATTTTCTACTATTTCTATTAATGAGAATAAAATGAGTTTCACTTGCATTAGAAAAATTGCATAATAAAAAGTTGAACTTTTTGAGTGGAAATAACTCGATTGCCAAGGCTTTTTTTTTTTTTTTTTTTTTTTTTTGGATAAAATGCATTGAAAAGCCTACCTTGACAATTACCCCTTAGGACACTAGGACCCTTCATTTAACATCATTGATTTCTTTTTTTTTGGTCAAAACATCATTGATTTCTCCTCCAAATTTATATAGCAAACAAATGAGCTTAATATCCTTTTTCAAGACTCAAACACTAGCCTGATGTATGGTTAGGGCGAATGGCGCTAGTCAAGCATAGACCATTGGCAATTCACTTTGGGTGTAGTTATTATAATCCGTTTGAATTGAAGGAGATGGAATGAGAGTAAAGTAAAATTGACTCAAAATTAGTCTATTTTTAGCCAACTCTACTTTACTGCCCTCCACTCTCCCTCCCTCCCTCCCTCTCTCAATCCAAACAGTCCCTTAAGCATAACCTTATGCTTAAGAGCATAATACAGATACTCTTAACCTTAAAAGTAGATCTTTGGACTTGTATAATACATGGTTTATACTTATTAAATCACCTCAACAGAATAAGTGATCCTAGAAATAGATATGTTCTTTCCCAAAATCTTGCACCATTCTAAAGTGAAAATTATGCTGTAATTAACAACCATCCTTGCCAATGAAACAATCAAGAAAGTCTATTTCAGTGAACATCTCAAGTTCTGGTAGCTTGTAAGCTTTAATCAAAGTTTTCTAAACTAAACAACAAAACAAAAACAAATAAACAAACTTAAGTTGAAATAGGCGGCCATTAACCAAACTCAACCTTATCAAACGCCCTACTAGCTTTATATGTTCAAGCACCAACCAACAGAACATATTAAGGCAAGAAGAGTAATTGGATCAAGCTATTCTTAGAGACTACATAATGTGAGGTTTTCCATCATTTGTCTTCTAGCCTTTAACAGAAATCAAGAATGGTACAAAGGAATTTTGGATTCAAAGCACAGCTAAACAGGTCCAGGTCCAGCAGAATTAAACACCATTAACAAAACGAAAACCCACACACTTATATTTCTAATATCTGTCTATCTAGACATATTTTTATAAAGCAGTCCATGCCACCATATATGTGTAAAAGACCATTGCATCAAAATCAGTTCATCACGATCTATAACCATTACGCCCATAAGCCCTTTTCTCCAGTTGAAAACTTTAAGGGGGAGAGGCGGGGGATTGTTACAATTTCTTGAGCAAATATTAGTCAATAATATGAAGGAAGCACCAATTTGATACAATACAACACCAAAGTCAAATATATACCCAGCTTCTCACCATAACTTGAATGAATAAAAGCTCAAACTCCAATTTACCAATGGTTTATGTATCTCATGAGTAACAAAAACATGACTAGTAAAATATGACCCAAAGCTAGGCACCTCGGTTTTCAAGAAAGATATTTAAGCTTGCAAGAAGTTGCTAATTCAATTGCTTCACACTGTCTAGATTCTATTCCATTGACTTTTGACTCCAGGCTCCACAAGATCAATCAAAACTAGCATTTAGAAATTTCAACAATTCATTTCTTTTGTTCTCCGCCAACTTATCCTCCTTTGTTTTCTCAACTTTCAACCGAATCTACATTAGGGAAAAATAATTGATGATCACATTTCCTGTTTAAATAATCTCCTACACAGTTCATTGAGGCTACAGTACAAGGTAATAGATATCCTAACCTTTTTTCCAGATATAGCACTGAGGCGAGCACCATCATCCTTCTCACGCCCTAGAAACTGTACGAAGCATATAAAGTTGCAACAACAGCAAAACAATAAAAATTGAGACTGCAAATCTTATTAACTAGAGTTCAGTGAAAACCTTGGAAAGCTGTACAGGGCCGCTGCTTCTCTCATCCTGCTGCTTCTATATATGGCTCCCATTGCCAGGACAAACCAGACCCATAAACAAACATCCAGGCAAACCAATCAAGCACCCAGTCATCATGTCAGACCCCAGCTCCAATTTCGAAGAGCCAATCAATAAAACAGGCAGAAAGTACCATAAGCACCTCAGATATTGATATGTATATCACATAAATTGAAATCAAACATTGTGAATGCAGTGATAATTGCTAGACATGCATTATAACTTCCTGAACTTTGAGGTTATACATGGAAAATACAAATTGCATCAAGAAGTTCAGAGAGAGGATTGTTCTTTTCTTCTATTTTATCTTTATTTTTCTGGAAAAGAAAGGAAAGCTCTCTTATAAACCAATGCGAGTACGGCACTGACTGAAATTTAAATTCCAAATACATTTTACAATTTCATTGTTATTCAATGTCCAGTTAACAACAATGTTATTTTATTTCTGCAGTTAAAGATGACAGTTCACTCACAATTTAGATACCAATAGCTTGATTAGGAATTACAAATAAACGCCATTCAAATGTCTCAGAGTTACTTAAAAATCGAATTCGAACATAATAGGAGGAAGAAAGTACTAGTTGACCACTACCATAAATAAAAAAAATCATATGGAGGCAATTAACCTATAAATAGCTATAACCGCCTACCTCTTTAAGTTTGTGACTATGCTGTTTATGACGATGATTCTTGCTTCGGTCCTTTTCCTTGTTCAAGAAAATGAAGGGAAATGAAGCAGGATAAGAAGACAAGCAGAGGATGTAACAAGAGAAGTAAAAAAAGGAGTTCAATGACCACCTTCTTTGGCTTGTCATTCTTCTTGTGCCTCTTTGAATGATTAGATGTTTCATGCTCACTGTCAGAAGAACTGTCACTCCTACAACAACTCAGCAATATACAAAGTATGTTAGAAAAACCAATCTTCTTACTATCCTCCATAGAAAAAAAAAAAAAAAAGGGACAATCCCTGAAAAATCTATATATAATTCCAGAAGCTATTGAAAATTTCAAATATGCATCATTGCATCTAGACCATGGTTCCTTGCTATCAACCCCTTCCAGATAGGTAAATAGGTTTTTAAAAAAAACCCCACATAGAGACACATAAAAGAGTAAGAAGGCAACTTATCTAAACCATGTTTCCCAGAAAATCCTAATCATGAGAAGTCCTCTCTTGGATTTGGAAGCACAACCACCTTCTCTCCCACAACTGAAGGCTGAGAAAATGGAATTTGAGGTCCCACTTGTTCCAAAAATGCAGATATACAGGAGTCATTAAATATCATAATACTTGTTAGCTTCTCACTTTCCCACATCCTATCACTCCCCACAATTGTTCTGGTAGCTACATTTAATTTACACATCAAAATTGAATTCTAACACATTCTCAAATAAAGACCCCACCTTACGGTCTTCATGTTAATTGTCTATCCTCATAATCATCAAAGAAGCACCAGTAAGAGTCCATTTCAATTAGCCTAAAATGCCAACTTGTTTTCACAGCTAGCTTATGTATGGTGTTTAACAGCCTCACTTTTCCTAGGTACAACCGTACTTTTTCACAACTTATTTGTAAGCATAATAAGTCAATTGAAAAAAAGAACATCTAAATACAATTGAAACAGTAGCTTTCATAATCCGCAATTTAAAAAAAAAAAAATTATAAATAACTATCTAATAGTCCCATAACAAAAACCTCAACTAATATACCTTTTTATTTTCCTAAAATTTCTCAGTAACTAAACTGACATATCATCAATCCAACAAACCAAACTAATCGCACAAATCACATAACCATAAACATCAAAACTCCAGAAAAAATAAAAGTAAAAATAAAAACCTCAATTGGGTTTCTCAAAAACTAGAGGTCCTCAGAAAATTCACAATTTCAATCTTCTTCACCATCCCCAAGCTTCCCCAGCAATCAAACAAAGAAATAAACCAACAAGAACAATAATATAAAACGTACAAAATAAAACAGTTACAGTAGGAAGCACGGACATAGACACAGACACAAGTACAGGTACAACATAGCAACACGAGCAATTTTTGAAAAATTATAACATAAAACTGCCAATACAACATGGGTATGACACAGATTCGACACAGGTATGACACTCTAAATGAAGTGTTCGTGCTTCCTACTAGTTACATACTTACATAGCCAAAGAATATAAACCCTAAACATAGTCCTGCCTTCCTTAGCTCTTATATTTCTAACTAAAAGACTATTTTTCCATGAACTTTCTTTACAAACAAAAAGATCATTAATCAAAACAACCGGAGTTAATCAGACAAATCACATAACCATAACCACAACCACAAAATTTGAACAAAAGCTAAAAATTAGACTAGAAATCTCAATTGGATTTCTGAAAAGCTTATGATTTTCACCTCAAAGAACTCACAAATTCAATTTCTTTAAGCTCTCCCCCCCAAGTTTTCCCAGCAACCAAACAGAGAATAAAACAAGCAACTACAACATAATACCCAAACATAGAATCATAGCAAAAACACACAAAGCTCAAATAATAAGAACCCAGAAATCCAAAACCAAAACCAATTCTGATTCTATCTTCCTTAACTCTCTTCATTCTAGAATTACATCTAACCAATAAAGAATTGGTTTTTTTTTTTTTTTTTGGGGGGGGGGGGGGGGGGGGGTTTTTTTTTTTTTAAAAAAGCTACTNGGGGTTTAATTAGTAATTACATAACCAAGCAAAACACACAAGGCACAACAATAAAAACCCAGATGACCCAAAACTAATTCTAATCCTAGCTTTCATTAGCTCTCTTCATTTTCTATAATTAATTTTATCTTAATCTATGTCCCCCATAAAATAAAAATGAGTTCTTTTTTGTTTTTTTGGGGTTAATTTGTACTTACATGAGCAACCAAAACACACAAAGCTCAAAAATAAGAAGAACCCAGAAAACCCAAAACAAATTCTACTCCTAGTTTCTATTCTAAACCATTTTGCACAACAAAAATGGCTTTAATTTTTTGGGTGAATTAGGAATTTACAAAACAAACCAAAAACAGAAAAAAAAAAAAAAAAAAAAACAAAAAACAAAAACAAAACAAACAAACAAAACAAAAAACAAAAAACAAAAATTTTAAAATATGAATACAAGAACAGAGAAAACCCAAAAGTTATTCTATATATATCATGTTCCTCAAAAAACCCAAAAAAAGAAAAAAAAATGGTTTCCTTTTTCAAGACCTGGAGTAATGGGAGGCAGAGGATGAAGAGTAAGAGTGTCTGCGACGACGTCGTTTGGTGTGGGAATGGCTTTTCTTTCGGATCTTCAGGGATTCTCTGTCTTTGCGACTTCGGTGACGACGGCGACGGTGAGAGGAAGTTGATGTGGAATCGGGGTCGGAGGAGGATGAAGAGTATGAGGACGCGGAAGAAGACGAGGCCGCCATTGGTACCCGGAAAGAGAGAGAGATTGGTAAGAGAAAGAATAATAAAGAGGAGGCGGGGGGTTGAATATATAATATAATAGTGTTATTACAACTTGCAAAGTTACTAGAATAAGAAAAAAGCGAAAGAAAAAAAAAAAAAAATATATATATATATATATAAGGTTGATAAAAACAATTTGCATGATTAGGTTTTCCCTTATTTAAATTAACATATTATCACATAATGAGCTAGTAATGTAATTTTACCATTCACAAATCCGGCTAGGTTATTAAAATCGGTCACATGGTTTGCTTAAAACTCGCTAGATTTTACTGGTTTTAGTTGGATCTTGTGCACATCCAATTCAATTGATGACTCGGACTAGTCTATGTGCCGGCTCACTGGGTTACTAGTCCGACCGCCCTGGCCAAGTCGAGTTTAATATCGCTGACTAAAAGTAAAAAGTGTCTTATTATTACTATTCATTTACAACAAGAATACTCTTTTTTATGGTAAAATTAGTAATTACTAATTTTACTATAAAAAGATTATTATATAAAAATTATTTAAGTAATTGCTCGATATTAATAATGTAAGGACACAATTTGATCCCTAAGCTCAAAGGATTAAAGGATTTAGTTCCAAAGAGCTCAATACAATAAATTTGTAAAGAATGAATTAAAAAACTAAGCTCCAATGAGTTAGACAACAATTATAGTAGGCTCAGATGACAAGAAAGTAAAGATAAATTAGTTTTATCCAAAGAAAATCGTCATCAGCACAATCTAAGGAGATCAGTTCTTGTATATATTTCTTTTGAATTTGAGTACAAGTCTAGTTCCTGTTGTTACAGTGTTTTTCTCTTAATTTCTCAATCTCTCCTTCTCAAGGTATTCTTTCTCTTTTATACTGTCTTCCTTCTTTCATCTCTACCCTCCACGTGTAGACTAGGTTTCTGGCGTTGATCCTTGTCCCATCAGCACTTTCCTGAAGTCTTTCGGAGTAGCTGTAAGGCTGAAAATTACTGTTCATGTATCACTTTCACATTAATGTGGCTAGAGAGTTAGCTACAGAGCATTCAATGTGGTGGTAGCAGCTTTCTCTTAGATATTTCATAACTTCCCTTTGTCCTGTGCTTTCATGATATGTATTCTTATTAATAGAATCTCCCGAAACGTTGCTCTGAATGGTAGACCACACCTTCTGACCTCTGCTTTGCTTAGCCGAGGAGGCATTCCTTCTCGGACCACCTTTCTGGACCCTTATGACCAAACCCCATTTCTTCATTCACTAATGCGGACTTCTATGACAGCAATTACCCATCCTTGGACTACTAGATGTCCTTGGATTGGATCCCAGGCCCAATATTTAAAAAAAAAAAAATTGTTAGAATGATGGGCCCAGTAATGTGTATATATATATTGGCCCGAGGGCCCAATCCAAGGGCATATAATAGTCCGAGGACAGGTAAACACTGTCATGGAAGTTCGCATTAGTAAATGAAGAAATGGGGTTTGGTCATGAGGGTCCAAGAAGGTGGTTCGAAAAGGAATGCCTCCTCCGCTGAGCAAAGCAAGGTTAGAATGTGTGGTCTACCTTCCAAAGCAACGTTCTGGGAGATTCTATTGATAAGGATACACATCATGAAAGCATAAGACAAAGAGAAGTTATGAAATATCTAAGAGAAAGCTACTACCACCGCATTGAATACTCTGTAGCTAACTCTCTAACCACATTAATGTGAAAGTGATACTTGAACAGTAATTTTCAGCCTTATAACTACTCCCAGAGACTTCAGGAAAGTGCTAATGGGACAAGGATCAACGCCAGAAACCTAGTCTACACGTGGAGGGTAGAGATGAAAGAAGGAAGACAGTATAAAAGAGAAAGAATACCCTGAGAAGGAGAAATCAAAAATTAAGGGAAAAACCCTGTAACAACAGGAACTAGACTTGTAATCAAATTCAAAAGAAATATATACAAGAACTGATCTCCTCGGATTGTGCCAAAGATAATTTTCTTTGGATAAAACTAGTTTATCTTTGCTTTCTTGTCATCTGGGCCACTATAATCGTTGTCTAACTCATTAGAGCCTAGTTTTCTAACACATTCTCTACAAATTCATTGTATTGGGCTCTTTGGGCCTAAATCCTTTAATCCTTTGGGCTTAGGGATCAAATCGTGTCCTTAAAAATAACATTTTTTCTTTGAATTCAGATAGGTTTTCATTTAACCTGACTCAAAGGCTTTAGGTTTGAAAAGATCTAACTCATTGGCGTTTGTAGACATTCAGGTGTTTAATTGGCCAATATCCTTGGATAAAGCAGTTGGATCCAATTGATTTTAGGTGTGGTGCGACAACTACATGGAGACTGGAGTAGATTAGTAATATTGTGGCAATTGAGGGAGAACAAAATCTCTCTAGATCTCCATCTAGATTTGTGTGGTAATGTCTAGATCTTAGTTTCCTTTATAGGAAATGGGTGTCCCTTCTAGTTCTTTGTTGGGTGGGTTGTGTGTGTTGAATTCCTTATGTGGGAAACTTGACACTCGACTTTTCAAAGTCACGTTTTGAAACTTTTAAACCCCACCCCCCCACCCCCCCCCCTCCCTTTGATAGCCACAGGGGTTGAAATCAACCAATACTAAATGGGTGAAAAGGGTGGGTCTATTTTTAAGATGTATGGACAATCCTCTAGTTTATGGTAAATCTTGAAGGCAAAAATCCATAATCATGCATCGACCGAATTGATTTCTGTTAGGAACACTTATAGGTACATAGATAATAATTGTTGTAATGTTTTATTTAGTTAGTTAGTTGGTTAGTTAGTTACAATTCCAAGCATGTTAATCACATTTAACACATGTTGAAATTATTAATGCACAAAGGGAATAATAGGACATTAGGATAATGCCATTTGGACCAATAAAATAGTTTTATGGTGTTATAAATACTTACTTGTAATCACATTTCCATCATTGAAGAATAAATCAACTCATTGCTTAGTGTATTTCTCTCTCTCTCTCTCTCTCTCTCTCTCTCTCTCTCTCTTATATTTCTCTATGAAGGGTGACTACATCGAATTAAGTCAATTTTCCCAACAATTCTCTTATAATTCCTATCCATCCCCATTAGGAACCACCGAGTTCCTAACAATTTCCTATAATTCTCACACTTGGACCTTGTTATCAATCGATGTGCCTTATCCACTATCACCTAGTCCTCATTGTTGCTCACCCACCCACCTTGCCCCTTATTGTGACCATTCTTATTCTTTGTTGTACTATATTTTTCTTGTCACTCTACTTACAGTAACCGTGTAAATTTACACGGTTACTGTAGCTCGTGTATAGATATAAACGATTTTAGACATTTTTAGAGGAACTGATGCAATGTAATTTTGAGCCAAAATGTGTAAAATCAGTTTCTTTTTCTATTTTACATGATTTTACATTAACTGGTGTGAATGCTCTTAGGTTTTCCCTTATTTAAATTAACATATTATCACATAATGAGCTAGTAATGTAATTTTACCATTCACAAATCCGGCTAGGTTATTAAAATCGGTCACATGGTTTGCTTAAAACTCGCTAGATTTTACTGGTTTTAGTTGGATCTTGTGCACATCCAATTCAATTGATGACTCGGACTAGTCTATGTGCCGGCTCACTGGGTTACTAGTCCGACCGCCCTGGCCAAGTCGAGTTTAATATCGCTGACTAAAAGTAAAAAGTGTCTTATTATTACTATTCATTTACAACAAGAATACTCTTTTTTATGGTAAAATTAGTAATTACTAATTTTACTATAAAAAGATTATTATATAAAAATTATTTAAGTAATTGCTCGATATTAATAATGTAAGGACACAATTTGATCCCTAAGCTCAAAGGATTAAAGGATTTAGTTCCAAAGAGCTCAATACAATAAATTTGTAAAGAATGAATTAAAAAACTAAGCTCCAATGAGTTAGACAACAATTATAGTAGGCTCAGATGACAAGAAAGTAAAGATAAATTAGTTTTATCCAAAGAAAATCGTCATCAGCACAATCTAAGGAGATCAGTTCTTGTATATATTTCTTTTGAATTTGAGTACAAGTCTAGTTCCTGTTGTTACAGTGTTTTTCTCTTAATTTCTCAATCTCTCCTTCTCAAGGTATTCTTTCTCTTTTATACTGTCTTCCTTCTTTCATCTCTACCCTCCACGTGTAGACTAGGTTTCTGGCGTTGATCCTTGTCCCATCAGCACTTTCCTGAAGTCTTTCGGAGTAGCTGTAAGGCTGAAAATTACTGTTCATGTATCACTTTCACATTAATGTGGCTAGAGAGTTAGCTACAGAGCATTCAATGTGGTGGTAGCAGCTTTCTCTTAGATATTTCATAACTTCCCTTTGTCCTGTGCTTTCATGATATGTATTCTTATTAATAGAATCTCCCGAAACGTTGCTCTGAATGGTAGACCACACCTTCTGACCTCTGCTTTGCTTAGCCGAGGAGGCATTCCTTCTCGGACCACCTTTCTGGACCCTTATGACCAAACCCCATTTCTTCATTCACTAATGCGGACTTCTATGACAGCAATTACCCATCCTTGGACTACTAGATGTCCTTGGATTGGATCCCAGGCCCAATATTTAAAAAAAAAAAAAATTGTTAGAATGATGGGCCCAGTAATGTGTATATATATATTGGCCCGAGGGCCCAATCCAAGGGCATATAATAGTCCGAGGACAGGTAAACACTGTCATGGAAGTTCGCATTAGTAAATGAAGAAATGGGGTTTGGTCATGAGGGTCCAAGAAGGTGGTTCGAAAAGGAATGCCTCCTCCGCTGAGCAAAGCAAAGGTTAGAATGTGTGGTCTACCTTCCAAAGCAACGTTCTGGGAGATTCTATTGATAAGGATACACATCATGAAAGCATAAGACAAAGAGAAGTTATGAAATATCTAAGAGAAAGCTACTACCACCGCATTGAATACTCTGTAGCTAACTCTCTAACCACATTAATGTGAAAGTGATACTTGAACAGTAATTTTCAGCCTTATAACTACTCCCAGAGACTTCAGGAAAGTGCTAATGGGACAAGGATCAACGCCAGAAACCTAGTCTACACGTGGAGGGTAGAGATGAAAGAAGGAAGACAGTATAAAAGAGAAAGAATACCCTGAGAAGGAGAAATCAAAAAATTAAGGGAAAAACACTGTAACAACAGGAACTAGACTTGTAATCAAATTCAAAAGAAATATATACAAGAACTGATCTCCTCGGATTGTGCCAAAGATAATTTTCTTTGGATAAAACTAGTTTATCTTTGCTTTCTTGTCATCTGGGCCCACTATAATCGTTGTCTAACTCATTAGAGCCTAGTTTTCTAACACATTCTCTACAAATTCATTGTATTGGGCTCTTTGGGCCTAAATCCTTTAATCCTTTGGGCTTAGGGATCAAATCGTGTCCTTAAAAATAACATTTTTTCTTTGAATTCAGATAGGTTTTCATTTAACCTGACTCAAAGGCTTTAGGTTTGAAAAGATCTAACTCATTGGCGTTTGTAGACATTCAGGTGTTTAATTGGCCAATATCCTTGGATAAAGCAGTTGGATCCAATTGGATTTTAGGTGTGGTGCGACAACTACATGGAGACTGGAGTAGATTAGTAATATTGTGGCAATTGAGGGAGAACAAAAATCTCTCTAGATCTCCATCTAGATTTGTGTGGTAATGTCTAGATCTTAGTTTCCTTTATAGGAAATGGGTGTCCCTTCTAGTTCTTTGTTGGGTGGGTTGTGTGTGTTGAATTCCTTATGTGGGAAACTTGACACTCGACTTTTCAAAGTCACGTTTTGAAACTTTTAAACCCCCACCCCCCCACCCTCCCCCCCCCCCCCTCCTTTGATAGCCACAGGGGTTGAAATCAACCAATACTAAATGGGTGAAAAGGGTGGGTCTATTTTTAAGATGTATGGACAATCCTCTAGTTTATGGTAAATCTTGAAGGCAAAAATCCATAATCATGCATCGACCGAATTGATTTCTGTTAGGAACACTTATAGGTACATAGATAATAATTGTTGTAATGTTTTATTTAGTTAGTTAGTTGGTTAGTTAGTTACAATTCCAAGCATGTTAATCACATTTAACACATGTTGAAATTATTAATGCACAAAGGGAATAATAGGACCATTAGGATAATGCCATTTGGACCAATAAAATAGTTTTATGGTGTTATAAATACTTACTTGTAATCACATTTCCATCATTGAAGAATAAATCAACTCATTGCTTAGTGTATTTCCTCTCTCTCTCTCTCTCTCTCTCTCTCTCTCTCTCTTTATATTTCTCTATGAAGGGTGACTACATCGAATTAAGTCAATTTCCCAACAATTCTCTTATAATTCCTATCCATCCCCATTAGGAACCACCGAGTTCCTAACAATTTCCTATAATTCTCACACTTGGACCTTTGTTATCAATCGATGTGCCTTATCCACTATCACCTAGTCCTCATTGTTGCTCACCCACCCACCTTGCCCCTTATTGTGACCATTCTTATTCTTTGTTGTACTATATTTTTCTTGTCACTCTTAACATCCACAAGATCCTTATCTTGTCATCATTGTTGTGCCTTACTCAACTTTAGAATCCATTCAATTCAATTTCCAATTCAAAATGGATGATTGATTGAAAATCCAAATCCTATTTGGTTAGTGGTGGGTGCAAAATTCAGACTCAAAGGGATGATGTTAGACCCTCAATTTAATCAAACTCGACTCGTGAACACCCCTATGTGTTTTTGTTAGATACTACACTTATATTTAATATCATTGCACATGTTTATACTTTATATCAATTTTTAGATAAATGATGATGAAATTTGTAACACTTCAAAGTAACAATTTTATTTTTTTTTATGAAAAAAAAATTGATCATCAAACTCGGCCCATTAACAACCCTATATATTTTTGTTAGATACTATACTTAAATTTAATGTCATTGCAGATGTTTATATCAATTTTTAACTAAATGATGATGAAATTTGTAAGACTTCAAATTAACACTTGGAAAAAAAAAATCATTGGGTTTAAAGTTATTGTTAAAAATAGTGATGTTTTTTTTTTTTTATAATTATTTTTCATTTTAATTTTAGAGAAAAATATTGTCTTCAAAGTGTTTGAAAATATTCCCCCCAACAGGTCATAATGCTGATATTTTACTCCTTTTTTTTTTTTTTTTTTTTTTTTAAATTTTAAATGATATGAAACATTATCTACTTATTTGCTAGCATGTTGTGGCAAATCAATGTATTATGAATGTTTCTATCTATTCTTGAGACTAAAGGATTCAACTTATGCAGGTGTCTCCGGAGATTACTTCATTGCTAAGAATATTGGAATCGAGAACACTGCTGGTGCTGAGAAACATCAGGCTGTTGCATTGAAGGTTCAATCCGACTTGTCCGTCTTCTACAACTGCTCATTTGCCGGTTACCAAGACACGCTTTACGCGCACACCAAGCGCCAATTCTACCGCGATTGCACCATCTCCGGTACAATTGACTTCGTCTTCGGTGATTCTGCTGCCGTCTTCCAAAACTGCACTTTCGTGGTCCGCAAGCCAATGGACAACCAACAATGCATCGTGACTGCACAAGGTAGGAAGGAGAGGCGCCAGCCATCAGCAATAATCCTCCTAAACTCCAAAGTTGTTGCAGACCCTGCATTGTACCCTGTTAGATTCCAACGCAAAGTATATCTAGGCCGTCCATGGAAGGAGTTCTCAAGGACCATCATCATGAAAACCCACCTTGATGATCTGATCCAGCCTGAAGGATGGTCACCTTGGTTAGGCAATTTCGGAATCAACACTTGCTTCTACACTGAGTTTCAGAACGTAGGACCTGGTTCAAATACAACACAACGAGTAAAATGGCGTGGGGTTAAGACCATCACCGCTCAACATGCATTAGACTTTACACCAGGGAGGTTCCTTGGTGGTGATACTTGGATTAAGGCTACCGGAGTGCCTTACCACCCTGCTTTTCTTAACGAAACAGAAAAAGTCTAGAACAAGTGCAATTTTTGATTGAGTGGAAATCTATAAGAAGATACGTACATTGATTGAATTCTTCCAAGATATATGAAAACTTTTATTGCTGTTTTTTTTTTAATATGATGCTTCAAGGCCTTCAAGTATTCATATATGCAACAAGCTGAACTAGCCAAATTTTCCACTCATGGCACCGTACGTTAATCATGTCAAAAAATCTCGTAAATTAACTAGTTCATGCCTCGTAATATTTCTAACAGAAATATCTAAGATTTAAATCTCCATTCTTCTTTGTAACTATCAAATTATTTTAAAAAAATATTGTTAATCATCTTCTTTATTGGTTTTCACAATAATTTTAATATTGTGTAACCTTTAAAAATAAATATGAAAACACCATTTTGGTCCCTACATTTTGAAGTTACATTCAATTTTGTCTCTACATTTTGGTAGTAGTCAGTCAATTTGGTCTTTGATATTTTTAACTTGCAATCAATTTGATTCTCACCGTTAACTCATTAACGGAAAAAGTTTATGTGGCAAATGGTGTGCATTGTTGTCACATTTAAAGCCTATGTAGCTACTAGAATAATAATAAAAAATTGAATTGGCATTTAAAATAATATGTCAATATCTAAAATTAATTAATTTATCAATTTCCAAAAAAAAAAAAAAAAGACACGAACTCAGATCTAGGAGACATGTACTCAAAAGAAGATTTCAAAAGTTTCTCACACTTTTGGGGAAACCAAGCCGTGAATACCAACAATTAGATAAACGAAAGTGAAAACAAACCTCAAAATTAAGGGAAAAAGGGGGGATTCTAGCATTTTGCTCTTATTTTTTAAAAAATTTAGCAATATGTTCCTATTTTGAAACTATTTAGGTTCATGCTGCTGTTTTGAAATTTGATTGGTTTAAAATCGAGTTATGCCCGATCAAACTTAAAAAAAAAAAAAAAAAAAAAAAGCATGGAACTCAAGTTCCATTTAAAATGCTACTATAGCACTCCCTGAACACAGCTATAAATTTGGGGTGATTATAAAAAAAAAATAATAATAAATAAATAAATTACATGGAACTCGAGTTCATAGAGCTCGAGTTCCATTTAAAACACAACTATAGGTCTTCCTGAACGCAATTATAGGTATGGAACTCGAGCTCCATGAACTTGAGTTCCATGCAAGGTTTTTTATTTTATTTTATTTTATTTTTTAAGTTTGATCGTGCATAACTTGATTTTAAACCAATTGAAAAGTTTCAAAACAGGGGTATAAACCTAAATAGTTTCAAAACAGAGACATATTGCTAAATGTTTAAAAAAATAAGGGTAAAATGCTAGAATTCCCAGGGAAAAGAAAGAAACCCCAAGAATACTAGGTATAAAATTAAAAATGTTGGGGTTTACAAATTAGTTTTTTGGGTTTCATTATGTGGGTAATTCTAAAACCAAAGAACTTGATTTAGGTGGGGTTAGATAAAGGAAGAGAAGGTAAAGGAAACGGGAAGAACTTTGTTTAAAATCAATGTTTTTATCTGCTTGGTACAAGATGTTGTAAATAGTTGTGCTTGTACATTTGGATCTTCTCATTATTATTATTACTTCCTCCCTCCCATTTTTTTTGTCCTGTTTGAAAAGTCAAACTTTTTAAAAGAATATCATTTATTGTCTTATTTACCTTTTAAAAATGTATAAGTTTCCAAAACTACCCTTAAAAAAATTTATCGAAAAATTGAATTAGTAAATTAATAGGGATATAATAGGAAGATTAGTAAATTAATGACTTTTGTTTTTAGAAACATGACAATATTTTGGGACATTTCAAAATAAAATAGAAGACAAAAAAAGTGGGAGGGAGGGAGTATTTTTTTTTCGGTTTCTTCTTTAAGTTATTAGTTTTGTGTTTTTCTGTGTACGTGTGTGAGATTCAAATATTTTATATCTAATTGTGAGAAAGAGAGGGAGAGAGAGAGAGAAGGAGAGAGATATGAATATTTTATATCTGATTGTTGGACGTTGATTTTCTCTTTCATTTATTTGACTGTTGGTATTCACGGTTTGGTTTCTCAAAAAGTGTAAGAAACTTTCGAAATCTTTGTCTGGGTTCATTTTTTTTGGTTTTCAATTCCTTTTCTTTTATTTTAAATTTTTTGAAATTGATAAATTACTTAATTTTAGATGCTGACTTATCATTTCTAAATGCTAATTTTTTTTTTTACTATTATTCTAGTAGCCATGTAGGCTTCGAGTACCAACAGTGCACACCGTTTGTCACAAAGATTTTTTCCGTTAATGAGTTAACAATAGGGACCAAATTGATTGCAAGTTGAAAATATCATTGACCAAATTGACTACTACCAAAATTTAGGAACCAAATTGACTGTGACTCCAAAATGTAGGGACTAAAATGGTGTTTTCGTTAAAAATAAATTGATGAATTGGTCTAGTCATTATAGAGACAAGGTAGTTTTTGTTTTCTCAATTTTTTTTTTGTTCTTTTTTTGTAAAATTTGTATTTATTAAAGTTTGGATCATTCATGTCTTTGAAGATTTCAATGGTTGAATTAATTTTTTTTTTATTGACTTTGGTAGATAATTTTGTAATTTATATAGAAAATGAAAATTATAATTAATTCATCACAATGAAAATGGTGAAAAATGAATTTTATTCTATGAAAGATCATCACCAAATATAGATTTTATAGAAGATACTAAATTCTTTTCTTCTTCTTCTTTTTATTATATATATATATATATATTTTTTTTTTACATGTCTAATATCAAATTACTAGTCTAATTTGTATACTATTGGAGTTCAAATAATCACAATACAAATTCCTAATGTATCCAACACTTCATTAAAATAAAGGAAACATATAAAGCTCTCAATGTTTATAATGGCAATTTTGTTGTCATAAAAATAATAATGATATTTTAGGAAATATACTCGAAGGCCTATCTTGACATTTGGATAAAAGAATTCGTCACGTCACGTCCCCACCTTATCACTCATTTTGGAGAGAAATTATACAGTTTTCATGGTAGACCACGTCACTTGTACACTATTTCACTAAAAGACTTCCACATATTTAAAATTGCTGAGTTAATAGTTGGTTTTTGTTTAAATTTTTTTTTTCTAACTCAGTAATTTTAAACATATGAGATTTTTTTAGTGGAATGGTGGACAAATGACTTAGTCTACCATGGCTTATAATTTCAACTATGGCTTATAATTTCTCCATTCTCAGAGGAGAAAACTTGCAGAGATGGTATGGGATGAAATTGTCATCCTATCCTTGTCATGGTTATGATTAATATTATAAATTCAAATATATATATATATATATATCCAATGTCATATCGTATAAAATGATAAATGAAATAACACTTTGCATAGTATTATGCAGGAACCATAAAGTCTTAACCATTAGGTGGACATTTTCCCATATTCTTAGCCTCGTATTTCCTTATAGATTAAATCAACATTCAAGCATCTTGGTCAAGAGCTTTGTAGCTCAAGTAATGTTTTTAACAAAGACGTTCTTGGTTCATCAAATCCTCCTCCTCAATTGTTATAATTATCTTATTTTAATAATTTAAAAAAAAAAAAAAGTGTCTAGCTTAATGTTATGACCTTCCAAAGTTGAGATGATATAAAAATTATTAACCTAGTAGTTATCTTCCTTATAATTATTTCTAGCAACCACAACAATTACATCTTTCTTCACAAGATAAACGCATTTGCTTTTTGAAATTAAAATATAAATATTAGCAAGAGATTTGTACTTGAATTAGCTCATTTTAGTATTTTCAATAGAGATATTTAAGATCTAAAACTCTCATTTTTCATTGTAACTATTGAACTTAAAAAAAAAAAAAAAAAAAAAAAAGAGGTAAAATATCAGCATTATGACCTGTTGGGGGGAATATTTTCAAACACTTTGAAGACAATATTTTTCTCTAAAATTAAAATGAAAAATAATTATAAAAAAAAAAAACATCACTATTTTTAACAATAACTTTAAACCCAATGATTTTTTTTTTCCAAGTGTTAATTTGAAGTCTTACAAATTTCATCATCATTTAGTTAAAAATTGATATAAACATCTGCAATGACATTAAATTTAAGTATAGTATCTAACAAAAATATATAGGGTTGTTAATGGGCCGAGTTTGATGATCAATTTTTTTTTCATAAAAAAAAATAAAATTGTTACTTTGAAGTGTTACAAATTTCATCATCATTTATCTAAAAATTGATATAAAGTATAAACATGTGCAATGATATTAAATATAAGTGTAGTATCTAACAAAAACACATAGGGGTGTTCACGAGTCGAGTTTGATTAAATTGAGGGTCTAACATCATCCCTTTGAGTCTGAATTTTGCACCCACCACTAACCAAATAGGATTTGGATTTTCAATCAATCATCCATTTTGAATTGGAAATTGAATTGAATGGATTCTAAAGTTGAGTAAGGCACAACAATGATGACAAGATAAGGATCTTGTGGATGTTAAGAGTGACAAGAAAAATATAGTACAACAAAGAATAAGAATGGTCACAATAAGGGGCAAGGTGGGTGGGTGAGCAACAATGAGGACTAGGTGATAGTGGATAAGGCACATCGATTGATAACAAAGGTCCAAGTGTGAGAATTATAGGAAATTGTTAGGAACTCGGTGGTTCCTAATGGGGATGGATAGGAATTATAAGAGAATTGTTGGGAAATTGACTTAATTCGATGTAGTCACCCTTCATAGAGAAATATAAAGAGAGAGAGAGAGAGAGAGAGAGAGAGAGAGAGAGGAAATACACTAAGCAATGAGTTGATTTATTCTTCAATGATGGAAATGTGATTACAAGTAAGTATTTATAACACCATAAAACTATTTTATTGGTCCAAATGGCATTATCCTAATGGTCCTATTATTCCCTTTGTGCATTAATAATTTCAACATGTGTTAAATGTGATTAACATGCTTGGAATTGTAACTAACTAACCAACTAACTAACTAAATAAAACATTACAACAATTATTATCTATGTACCTATAAGTGTTCCTAACAGAAATCAATTCGGTCGATGCATGATTATGGATTTTTGCCTTCAAGATTTACCATAAACTAGAGGATTGTCCATACATCTTAAAAATAGACCCACCCTTTTCACCCATTTAGTATTGGTTGATTTCAACCCCTGTGGCTATCAAAGGAGGGGGGGGGGGGTGGGGGGGTGGGGGTTTAAAAGTTTCAAAACGTGACTTTGAAAAGTCGAGTGTCAAGTTTCCCACATAAGGAATTCAACACACACAACCCACCCAACAAAGAACTAGAAGGGACACCCATTTCCTATAAAGGAAACTAAGATCTAGACATTACCACACAAATCTAGATGGAGATCTAGAGAGATTTTTGTTCTCCCTCAATTGCCACAATATTACTAATCTACTCCAGTCTCCATGTAGTTGTCGCACCACACCTAAAATCCAATTGGATCCAACTGCTTTATCCAAGGATATTGGCCAATTAAACACCTGAATGTCTACAAACGCCAATGAGTTAGATCTTTTCAAACCTAAAGCCTTTGAGTCAGGTTAAATGAAAACCTATCTGAATTCAAAGAAAAAATGTTATTTTTAAGGACACGATTTGATCCCTAAGCCCAAAGGATTAAAGGATTTAGGCCCAAAGAGCCCAATACAATGAATTTGTAGAGAATGTGTTAGAAAACTAGGCTCTAATGAGTTAGACAACGATTATAGTGGGCCCAGATGACAAGAAAGCAAAGATAAACTAGTTTTATCCAAAGAAAATTATCTTTGGCACAATCCGAGGAGATCAGTTCTTGTATATATTTCTTTTGAATTTGATTACAAGTCTAGTTCCTGTTGTTACAGTGTTTTTCCCTTAATTTTTTGATTTCTCCTTCTCAGGGTATTCTTTCTCTTTTATACTGTCTTCCTTCTTTCATCTCTACCCTCCACGTGTAGACTAGGTTTCTGGCGTTGATCCTTGTCCCATTAGCACTTTCCTGAAGTCTCTGGGAGTAGTTATAAGGCTGAAAATTACTGTTCAAGTATCACTTTCACATTAATGTGGTTAGAGAGTTAGCTACAGAGTATTCAATGCGGTGGTAGTAGCTTTCTCTTAGATATTTCATAACTTCTCTTTGTCTTATGCTTTCATGATGTGTATCCTTATCAATAGAATCTCCCAGAACGTTGCTTTGGAAGGTAGACCACACATTCTAACCTTTGCTTTGCTCAGCGGAGGAGGCATTCCTTTTCGAACCACCTTCTTGGACCCTCATGACCAAACCCCATTTCTTCATTTACTAATGCGAACTTCCATGACAGTGTTTACCTGTCCTCGGACTATTATATGCCCTTGGATTGGGCCCTCGGGCCAATATATATATACACATTACTGGGCCCATCATTCTAACAATTTTTTTTTTTTTTAAATATTGGGCCTGGGATCCAATCCAAGGACATCTAGTAGTCCAAGGATGGGTAATTGCTGTCATAGAAGTCCGCATTAGTGAATGAAGAAATGGGGTTTGGTCATAAGGGTCCAGAAAGGTGGTCCGAGAAGGAATGCCTCCTCGGCTAAGCAAAGCAGAGGTCAGAAGGTGTGGTCTACCATTCAGAGCAACGTTTCGGGAGATTCTATTAATAAGAATACATATCATGAAAGCACAGGACAAAGGGAAGTTATGAAATATCTAAGAGAAAGCTGCTACCACCACATTGAATGCTCTGTAGCTAACTCTCTAGCCACATTAATGTGAAAGTGATACATGAACAGTAATTTTCAGCCTTACAGCTACTCCGAAAGACTTCAGGAAAGTGCTGATGGGACAAGGATCAACGCCAGAAACCTAGTCTACACGTGGAGGGTAGAGATGAAAGAAGGAAGACAGTATAAAAGAGAAAGAATACCTTGAGAAGGAGAGATTGAGAAATTAAGAGAAAAACACTGTAACAACAGGAACTAGACTTGTACTCAAATTCAAAAGAAATATATACAAGAACTGATCTCCTTAGATTGTGCTGATGACGATTTTCTTTGGATAAAACTAATTTATCTTTACTTTCTTGTCATCTGAGCCTACTATAATTGTTGTCTAACTCATTGGAGCTTAGTTTTTTAATTCATTCTTTACAAATTTATTGTATTGAGCTCTTTGGAACTAAATCCTTTAATCCTTTGAGCTTAGGGATCAAATTGTGTCCTTACATTATTAATATCGAGCAATTACTTAAATAATTTTTATATAATAATCTTTTTATAGTAAAATTAGTAATTACTAATTTTACCATAAAAAAGAGTATTCTTGTTGTAAATGAATAGTAATAATAAGACACTTTTTACTTTTAGTCAGCGATATTAAACTCGACTTGGCCAGGGCGGTCGGACTAGTAACCCAGTGAGCCGGCACATAGACTAGTCCGAGTCATCAATTGAATTGGATGTGCACAAGATCCAACTAAAACCAGTAAAATCTAGCGAGTTTTAAGCAAACCATGTGACCGATTTTAATAACCTAGCCGGATTTGTGAATGGTAAAATTACATTACTAGCTCATTATGTGATAATATGTTAATTTAAATAAGGGAAAACCTAATCATGCAAATTGTTTTTATCAACCTATATATATATATATATATATTTTTTTTTTTTTTTCTTTCGCTTTTTTCTTATTCTAGTAACTTTGCAAGTTGTAATAACACTATTATATTATATATTCAACCCCCCGCCTCCTCTTTATTATTCTTTCTCTTACCAATCTCTCTCTCTTTCCGGGTACCAATGGCGGCCTCGTCTTCTTCCGCGTCCTCATACTCTTCATCCTCCTCCGACCCCGATTCCACATCAACTTCCTCTCACCGTCGCCGTCGTCACCGAAGTCGCAAAGACAGAGAATCCCTGAAGATCCGAAAGAAAAGCCATTCCCACACCAAACGACGTCGTCGCAGACACTCTTACTCTTCATCCTCTGCCTCCCATTACTCCAGGTCTTGAAAAAGGAAACCATTTTTTTTTCTTTTTTTGGGTTTTTTGAGGAACATGATATATATAGAATAACTTTTGGGTTTTCTCTGTTCTTGTATTCATATTTTAAAATTTTTGTTTTTTGTTTTTTGTTTTGTTTTGTTTTGTTTTTGTTTTTGTTTTTGTTTTTTTTTTTTTTTTTTTTTTT
>NW_027069964.1:157595-191489 GCF_002906115.3 Quercus suber | reverse complement strand
AAAAAAAAAAAAAAAAAAAAAGAAAAGAAAAGAAAAGAGAGGTCCTTTCATACTTTAACCCAAGAAAGTGTATTTAGGGAGGCAAATGAAGCAAATATTCTAGGATTGTTTAATATGAACACTGATATGTTCGGCTTCTCAAAAAAAAAAAAAAAAAAAAACCACTGATATTAATGGTCTAGTCTAGCCCAGAAAGTGGCTTAAGTGATATGGGAACTTTACCTAGAGCACGTTGTGGTATGGCCAGTAAGAGTATAGGAACTATGGGCCTGGGCCATTGCTTTTTAGGTGGATCAAGTGGTCGAGTTATCACATTTTCCAGGGTGCTACCACAACTGTTTTATTCACAGATGGGCTATCAAATTATCCACAGGTACTGTGAACAAGTATCACTGTGGGTTTGATCAATTATACCCAATTGAGCCAACTCTTTTAAAAAAAAAAAAAAAAAAAAGTCTAGACTCCACCTATATATATATATATATAGGCATCCTATACATTGTGTATTATTCATAACATTTAGTTTCAACATTGTATTAGAGCTCTGGCTCTAACAAAAATTTTCTCTTCTTTTCCTAGGACTGTGTCTTTGTTGTCGTTCAAACGTTATTAGAATAAGCAATATAGTATCCTTTTAGTGCGTACAATATATGAGAGAAAAATAAAAATAAGTTAATTAAATAGGCAAGAAAATAAATTAATAATAACATAAAATTTAATTTAGTGATGGAATTTGAACTTAAGTTATGTTTAATATCCAGCTCAACTCGCTTAAAGCCCTATTAAAAAGCCAATAAACCGTGGCTAAAAAGTAAAAATTATTTAACACAAAGAAGGAGTATGCGTTTAGGAATTATTGAATTTTTTTTCTTTTTTTGCAAATAAACTAGCTTTTAACTTTTTTGAAATAAACTAGTTTTTAATTTTTTTAATAATAACATAAAATTTAATTTAGTGATAAATTCGAACTTAAGTTATGTTTAAGATAAAATTAAATGAGCAATTCTGAATTTTTAATATCCAATTTAACTCACTTAAAGCCCTAGTAAAAAGCCAATAGACTATGGCTAAAAAGTAAAAACTTGCTAACACAAAGAAGTACTAAGAATTGAGGAATTATTGAATTATTATTTTTTTAACTTTTTACTTAGTCTATTTTTTTTTTTATTTTGCAAATAAACTAGATTTTAGCTTTTTTGAAATAAACTAGTTTTTATTTTATTTTATTTTTGTTTCACATCTAACATAAAAATTACCACAAATTATATCTTTTGATATATATTATGCAAATAAGTTACCAAAAATAAAATAAACAATTCCCAAATGGACATACAAGGGTGGGTAGAGTAGATTCGATTCTGCAACAATTGGTAAGATACATTGGAAATTTGGGTGATATTCTTTCTTTTTTTTTTGTATAGATATTATTTTCAAAGAAAATCAATGTCTTTCACAAATCATCAATTAACACTCAAACAGTAGTATTTGTTACAAGAATAAAATTCACAACATTCACAACCTAAATGTTTGATGAAATTGACGAGAAAGAGTGAGAGATGTTTATCTGTGTGTTATTCTCTAAAACACCACATGTTAAAAAAACTTTCGTCACTTACACAAATGAGCCTTCACTCCTTTTTAGCAATAGACACAACTCTTTGGTAATTGATTAGACTGAGCCCACTATTGGGCATACACTATTTGGGCTTGGTTCTGCCCAATATTTTTAACATTTTTCATGTTGAAACCCAAAGAAACAAATTTATTTATTTATTTATGTGGAAACAACTTAATTTAGTCTAATATAAATTACATTAAGTTGGGAAACCATATGCTCCTTAACAATAATACTTTATTTAACATAATTTAAAGTCTCTTATGGTTGAATAAGAGATTTGAGGAATATCCCATTAAAAAAAAAAATTTGGGGAATAATCTCTGCCTGCACCAAAAATTGATTAATATCTTGATTAGATAATAAAGAACTATTGTTAGGAGTGGACATCATTGGTTGAAACTCTCTAAAACAAAATTTCAAAATTTCAACCTTACGTAAAGTGACATTAGGAAGCAATTCTATTATATGAACCACGTTTGCCCTATGTTTCCTCTAAAAGAACTCATATTTTAGTATTAAGCCATAGTTGTCGTAATTTCAACTAAAGATTTCATGGAAACTGTTGGTGGTGATATAGCCATCTCTCTTCTTCTGAACAATTTTGTAAGGTTATCTTTGAATAATAATGTACAGCTTAATTATATGATGATCTATAACTCTATGTATTATAATTTCTTTTGCAATTGTAGATGGTGAAGGATTTGTTGCAGTGGACATAACATTTTGTAACATAACCGGATCAATCAAGGAGCAAGTTGTGGCAGTTTGAAATGGGGCCAATTTTTTCCACATTTTATAGCTGTAGTTTTGAAGGCTACCAAGATACATTATATGCCTATTCTCAAAGTCAATTTATAGAAAATGTGATATTTATGGTAAAATTACTTTTATATTTTGGCAATGCAGAGGTAGTTTTCCAAGATTGCAACATTTATCTACAACTTCCATTACATGGCCAATACAATGCTATCACTACGAAAGGTAGAACAGACCCACAACAAACTACTGGGACTTCCATACGTCATTGTAACATTATTCCAGCTGAGGACTTAGATGGAGTAGAAACATACCTAGGAGACCATGGAAGGAATATTCAAGAACTGTACTTACATGCAATCTTTTATGGACAACCTAATCCACCCTTTGGGTTGGCATCCATGGAATGACAGTGACTATGCCCTTAGTGAAGATTGACAGAGTTACCTGGCCTGGTTACCTTCATAAATGTGAGAGATGCAATATTTTATGCTCCAAATTTATACAGGAGATGATGGTGTACCATGGAGTGCCTTACACGGTGGTTTACAATAAACTTCACATTGTGATCCATCTCCATATTTATTACACCTCTCCCTCTCTCATAATTAATGTTTGAACATTATGGTGAAATGATTAAGTTTAAACTTTTGGAAATTTGTTGAAGTGGGCTTGCATGTGGCTTGAATTGCCACAAGCCCATGTTTGTTTAAGTCGGTCACTATTGATTGAATTTAACTAGGAATATAATTCCTAGTGATAGCCGGCCTATATATATATATAATATTAGGTTTGTGTTGAACGATAATACATAGAGAGAATTAGAACAATCCTAAAAACCTAGCAGCAGTCACATAAGAAGAAGAATAGTATTTTCTTGTCTTGTGGGTGAGAGAGAGTGCTAGGATGTAATTGGGATTTGAGTTTCTTGAGAGTTTCTTGTGCACTATTGTATCTCCCTATTTTTATAGTGAAATTTCTCCGTCGTCTCCATGGAGGTAGGCAGTTTGTCGAACCACGTAAATTCTTATGTTCTTTGTGTGTGCTTGTTATTTAATTTCCGCTTATTTACTATTATTGATTGGAGTCTTAGGGTGATATCTGCACAACAAGTGGTATCAAAGCAAGGTTAGGATTCAATCCTTTGAATACAATAAAGATGTCAAGCACAAAGTATGATGTAGAGAAGTTTGTGGTAAGGGAAATTTTCTCTTGGCAAAGGCAGATGAAGGATCTCCTAATTCAACAAGGATTCATAAGGCCTTGCTTGGGAAGGAGAAGAAACTGAAAATGATGAAGGATGTAGAATGGGTAGAGATGGATGAGAAAGCAGCTAGCGCTATTCGTCTCAACCTAGGTGATGAGGTCATTCACAACATCCTAGAAGCAAAGACCGCAAAAGAGGTTTGGCAAAAACTGTAAGTATTTATATGAGAAAGAATTTAACGAACAAGTTGTACATGAAGAAGCAACTGTATAGTTTGCATATGAAGGAAGGTTCTGAACTGTTGGAGCATCTCAACACATTTATATGTTGAACACCCAACTGTCAAGTTTTGGGTGAATTATGAGGACGAAGATAAAGTTTTACGCTTATTAGCATCACTTCCTACTTCTTTTGATCATCTAGTGACTACGTTGATGTACGAGAAAGAGACTATAGAACTCGAGGAGGTGACTAGTGTCGTCACATATAAAGATGAAGCAAGATGGTGATGGTTCTCAAGCTGATGGACTTATTGTAAAGTCTGAGTCAAGCAATAGGGGTAGAAGCAGGTCAAGAGGATGGAACTCCAATAAGAACAGATCACAGTCTAAATCACATGCAAAGAAAGATGTAGATGCTTTTATTGTCACAAAAAAGGACACTACAAGAATCAATTTAAAGAGTTGAAAGAGCATTTAGAGGAGAAGAAGAATGGAAAGAAACTCCTAGAATCAGCTAGTGTTGCTGAAGAAACATCAGATGACAGTGAATTTGTGCAGATTTACTTTCAGTTTCATCAAGTACAATGTTCCATTGGAATCTTGAGTTTTAGATTCAACATGCTAATATCATATGACTCCAAAGAAAGATTGGTTTGACATGTATAAGCCTTACAACGGTGGTATGGTCCAAATAGGTAATGATGCTACATGCCCGGTATTGGATTGGACGTGAAAATCAAGATGTTTGATGGAGTTGTGAGAGTTCTTAGTAATGTCAGACATATTCTAGATCTTAGAAAGAATTTAATTTCTTTAGGAATATTGGATGATTTGGGCTATTCAACTCATCAAAGGTGGAATCATGAAGATTACCATAGTACTTTGATAGTGATGAAGGGATAGAAAGTAAGCACGCTTTACAGATTGATTGGGAACACAGTTTGTAGAAAGTTGTAGTCACCACTCTGGTGGAGTCTAGCACTAATGACACAAATTATGGCATATGCGACTTAGCCATATTGGTGAACGTAGTATGTTAGAGTTGCACAAGAGAAATTTATTAAAAGGAAGTAAAGACATGCAAGCTAGACTTATGCAAGTATTGTGTGTATGAAAAGCAGCATAGAGTCAGTTTCAAGATAGGCTCTCATATAAATAAGGGTGTTTCTTGACTACATTTATTCAGATGTTTGGGGTCTAGTATTAGTTTCTTCTCATAGTGGTGTCAGTATTTCGTCAGTTTCATTGATGACTACTCTAGAAAGGTATGGATTTATTTTATTTTTTTTTTTTTTTTTTTTTTTTTTTTTTTTTTTTTTTTAATGACGTCCATTTTTAATAATAACTATTTATCATCTAACTAAGATACCAATCAATTTTTTATATAAGTAGGAATTGAATCTTAGATCTCTTATTCAACCATTAGAGATTTTATTAGTTAAACTAACTGGAATTTACATAAAATGACTTATTGATTTAAAACAGTCTCCACCAAAAATGAAGAAAATAATAAATAAATAAATAAATATTGAAAGACTATGGTGAAAGTTCAAACCCTTAACATTCAAAACAAGATTATGCTTGTTTGAAAAAATCACCATGCAAGTTCAGGACAGAATGTTATATTATTCAGGTTCTTTCATACATTAACAAATCTCAATATGCAATTTATAGCAAACCACCAGTGTAAGGCACTCCATGGTTTCTGGTAACCATGCATCTCCTAGTATAAATTTGGACGCAGTGAAATTAATTGCATCTCTCACATTTATGACAAGGTAACCAGGCCATGTAACCCTGTTACTAGTGTTTGATCCTAGTCCTGTGTTATTATATTCTGCATAATATAATGTACTAAGGGCAAACCTGTCCACATGCTTGGAAAAAGATTGTATTTGGCGTTTTCCACATCGGAAAATATGAGCTTCCTTTCTGTTAGTAATCTTTCTCTCTGTCTCAGGAACCCAACCGTGCTTACAAAGTGCAAGAGATATGCTATAAAGCATAGTCCCATTAGAGAGATGGTCTAATACACCACTTGAAGGCCATCAGAACATGTTTCTTAGTTTGTTAAAGCAGCACTAAGCAAGGTCTGCAAATCCTCAGCTTGCGAGCTGTTTAAACTGTCTGTAGAATTGATAGTTTGGGAAGAGTTTGACAAAAAAATCCACGTTCAAGTCAGCTAATATATGGTGGCCTCAAAATATGAGGAATTGGGTTTGAGGAATGATTTGACTAGAGAAAAGAATGTCTTTTGCTGATGATATGGACTGGCGAATAAAGTATCGGCCATAGTCTTATGGTGCTGGACTTATTAGATGGTAAGCTGGATTGGCAGAAACATGGGTAGTGTGTGGTGTTGCAAATGATATCTTGGGAAGAACAGTTTGAGGCAGAGGAGCTTGCAAGAGGTGGAGAGGAAAATAAGAGCATCAGAAAGAGAAGTATGGTGCAAAATGGGGATAGCTTGGAAGTCATTGTAATAGAAATACTTTTGGAAAACAGGTTTGGATGGTTAATTAGACTTATATAGAGTATACACACATGAAAAAAGACAATTAAGTTGACTTGTAAATTACTGCTCAAAATAGTGTTGATCTCAGTGTGTCTGCATTTTTTTTTTCCTTTTGCTGTTGATGAAACCCAGGTTGCTTATCTTGTTAATCATACTCTTTCTTTGACACAGATAAAGTTCATTAGAAATGCATTATGTCCTTGCATTTTTACTTAAGGTTGACATTTGAATAGTGCAACTTGAATTTTTTTAGAGGAATATTCTATTATTAACAGGTACCGCCATGTTCAGAGAATGCAATACAAATATATCATTCTAACTACTGTTATAGTATATTATATTTGTCTACTATACAACTAAACTTTACAAGTTTCAAATTTATTATTAAATTTTCTCATATCTTAAGGAATAAGAAAATTATCATTAATCAAAACTCACCATAAAATTACAATATTATTTTAACTAAAATTAAAATGGAAAAAAAAAAAAGGAATAGAAGATAGATTTTATAATAATATATTACTCAAACAATTGGTAGGCACAACACCAAAACACATATAAAAATAAATAAATAAAAACCTATCAAACTAAATTAGAGTTATAAAAAAGAACAAAAATCCACTATAAGAAAGTAAAAAAATAGGGAGAAAGTGAGAGAGAGTACTTACATTTTGTGGGAAAAACATGGATTGGATAGAAGAGATTTCAAATTCATACAAAATAAGATAGGGAAAAAAAGAGTTAAAATATAAGAAAGAGGAAATGATGGAGGAAATGTAATGGTAAAGTAGAAAATAGTGGGTAGATAAAGGCAAAGGATGAGGAAATTAAAAAAATGGGAAGAAGTGTAACAAACTAACAGAAGATATGGACTAATAGGAAGAAGAAGAAGAATTTTTTTTTTAATTAATTATTAAAATAGGGAGAAGAAAAGTTTAAAAGAGAAGTAAAAAGTTGAAAATAAGTAGATGACGCGGCCCAATGATAGGGTAGCAAAATTTATTACTACGTCTCCATTTTTATATCTTACTTGTTGCTAACTCGTACAATTCACTAAAAAACTATTAAAAATGAGATCTAAAGATATATATTATGAACATCATATAATTTATTTTAATAGGAAAACTTGGTATAAATGCATAATATGCTTAGAAATATGAGGTGACCTTAACAATATTCTATTGGACAATCATAATAAATTAAAATATAAAATTGAATACTATTTGACAAATATTAGAATGGTTTTTTTTTTTGGGAGAAACAAACACACACAAGAGAGAGGATATAGTTCTTTAGATTGAGTTAATTATATTTCTCAATTAAATTCAATATTAATTAATTCAAACACATATATTATTATAGTTTTTTTTTTTTTTTTTTATAGAAGAAGTTGTATTGAATTTAATCCTCCTTAGAAAATATAATATTGTCTATATATTATTATCAATGCAACAATTTGTTTGAATTTAATTGAAAAATATAATATACAGTACCTAAGTAATTATACCTAAGTTTAGTCCTATTATATTTGTAAGGACACGATTTGCTCCATAGCCCAAAGGGATGAACAATGGCCCAATGAGCCCAAAACAATGAATTTGTTAGAGAGTGGGCTTGAAGTTAAATTTTCAATGAGGTAAGTAGATAATGATCACAATAGGTTAGTTATTATTGGAAAGAATGAAACAAACAGTTTTGAACAAAAAATTTCTCCTCAATCAATTCTGAGGAGGGTCTGTTCTTATATATTGCTCTTTGACTTATACAAAAATTATAGTTTTTGGGTACACAATCCTTCTTCTCTAGTTTTTCCAATGATCCCCTTTTTGTAATGGGATTCTTCCCTTTTATATTTCCTCCCATTCTTTCATCTCAGCCTTCCATGTGTAGATCAGATTGCTAATCTTCTTGATATTTGTCTCATCAGCACATTCTTGAAATCTTTGGGGATAGCTGTAAGGCTGAAAGTTACTGTTCATGTATCATTTCCACATTAATGTGGCTATGGGGTTAGATGCAGAGCATTTAATGCGGTGGTAGCAGCTTTCTTCTCAGACATTTCCTAACTCTCTTTTTCATCCCTTTCTAATGTTTATCTTCCCAAGCACGATTGCCTACTGCCCTGTTCTTGATGAATGGTCGGACTTTAGGCCTCTTCTCTGCTAGCCGATGAGGTATTTCTCCACAATGTCTCCTACTCATTGTGACTAGACCTCTTCTATGGCCCATTAATCTGTATGCCTTCATTAGTACTTATCTGTCCTTGGGCTATTTGACGCCCTTAGGTGCGGCCCACAACCCAATACCTATATTTAGGCCCTTCATCCCTACAATATTTATTCAGCCATGACTTTTCAATACAATCCGTCTTAACCATTAAGTCATCCCTATAATTAAATTCCACACAATACATCCCATGCTTAAAAAATAAAATAAAAAATAAAAATTTTCCACATCCCTATAATTATGCTTATGTTTTAATCTAATAAATGTAATCTTATTTATTGCTCTTTGCTTTTGAATTTGCGTGCAGGATATTATGTTAGAGGAAGTTTACTATAAAGAAGGAAAAATAAATAAATAAAATAGATACCCATTTAAGTTCTGGGTTTGCTTATGTAAGTTTTTAATTTTTTTAATTCTCAATTTTCGAACTCATTTTTGTATGTTTTGATTTTGGGTTTTGGGTTTTGGTTATTGTATTTAATTTGTGAGTGTTTTGATTTTTTTTAATCATACTATTACTAGGAAAAAATCAGTATTGGGAACTCATTTTTTTAATTATTATTTATGCTTGCTAGAGCGTAGATTAAAAACCCAAATAGGAATGAACAAACTCATACCACATCTCATATTAAGAAATTAACACAATATGCAAACAAAATTTAAAAATATAAAAATAGATAAACACTGATAAAGACTAAACTCTAAACAATTAGAACTTAAAGTAATTTTTTATTAAAATTATTTACTTATTTTATAATTTTATTATTATTATTTATTTAATATGTTATTTTTAATTATTTTTTAAAATAATTAGCTTACATATGAATTTTCTTCAAATCATGCATTGCAAGGGAATAATACTAATTTTTTTTAATAAATTCGGATTTAAAATAGGTACTCTTAGCTTTAACCCAAACTTGTATTTTTTTCGTTTCTCAAAAAAAAAAAAAAAAACTTGTATTTTTTTCATTTATTAAGTGCACCAAATGGATTGAAGTAGACTAAAATGGACCGAATAAGACCAATTGGACCGATGTGAACCGAAGTGCAGTGCATGGACTGAAAGGCCCAAGGTGGACTGAAATGGACTAAATTGGACTGAACCAGGTCGATTGGACTGAAATGGACTGCATTAGGCTGAAGTGGACCGAAATGGATTGTATGGACTGAATAGGTCAATAAATCTATTTTTTAATTATTGGACTATGAATTTAAAATTAAATTAAATTAAATTAAAAAACTTTAAAGAGAATGTAATATATATATATATATATGAGAGAGAGAGAGAGAGAGAGATTGGATTACATCACTCTTTTTTTAAATTATATACCTCTTTTTTCTTTTTGTTAAATATCATCTATCATTTGGATTTCAATGAAAGAGAAGTGTTTTACGTCTATAATATATTCATACAAAAATTTGGTAGTAAATTATTATTGGCTCTAATTCAAACCCATTACTGAAATATTTTTTTTGTCCATCAATAATAGCTAATAACAACTGGCCGCTTAGGATATATTGTGAAAGTGTTGTGAATATAACATTTAATTTACCCTTTTTTTCCAACAGATAATTAATTATAGAGCTAATTAAGAAGAAGAAAAAAAATCATCAATCAAGATTCAAGACCCTGTGATGTGTAGCCTCGGTCTGTCCTTTTTGGGTTGGTTTGTTCAAGCCTTCGGCCCAAATAAGATCCTCTAGCAGGTTCTGTTTGGCCATGTGTTCATTCTATGGGGTTGGCTTTCTAAACCTTATCCCAGTTTAGCATTCATAGAGTTTTCATGGTGCTAATAACGTGTTGCGCTAGCTTTTTATATATTATCCAAAAATTAACATCAAAACTATTGAAAACAAAGCTACTTCATATTTCATATGTTAGTAATTTGATGAAATGGTAGAGATACGCCATACATTAACTAAGGGTATTGTTTTTAATCACTACAAAAACATGTAATAAGCACAATTGACAAAAATAAATAAATAAATAACAATATATGCAAATGACTTTTAATTGCTCAATCCCGCCGTGAACCTGATACCAGTATGCGGCAACCATGATGACCCATCAATGAACCGCCCGACGGTGAAGTAATCAGCCGCGGCAGCATTTTGGATAATGTGATAACCGGGCCATTTGATCCGCCCGGAAAGTGATGCCCCAGGCCCATAGTTCCTATACTCACCATACCACAATGTGCTCAAGGCAAAGTCCCCATACCACTCAAGCCACCCTCTGGGCTGGACTAACCCACTCATGTAAGTGTTCATATAAACAGTCCTAGAAAATTGCTTCCATGGCCTCCCTAAATAGGTGGGTTGGGTTGCAAAAATATAGCTATCTTGGATTGCAAACCCAGTACTTTGATGTGGGCTTTTTCTACCTTGGGCCGTGATTGTAACCTTTTGTAATGGCAGTGGTACTCTAGTGAATATTTTGCAATTTTGGAGGACTGCTGCCCCATTGCCAAAAATGAAGTCTATGGTACCATAGATGTTGCATTCACGGTAAAATTGGCGGAGGGAATGGGCATAGAGGGTGTCTTGGTGGCCTTCCACGCTGCACCGGTAGAAGGCGGATTGGTCCGAATCGACACGGAGTGCCACGGCTTGATGATTTTCAGGTCCAGCCGTGTTGCGAAATGTCATGTCCCTTGCTATAAATCCCTTCCCGGAGACGGCTACAAGCACAGTGACATGAACAAAAGAAAGTCATTTGTATGCTAGGAGAGAAAAGTGAACATGAATTGAGTAATGTTTATGCAATTATAAAACCGGCAATTAGTAAAAGAAAGACAATAGCAAGCAAAGAAAGAAAAGGTGAAACTTTTTGGGACACAAAATGAGTAATTTTAATGAAAGCATAAAACCAAAAGTCATACAGCTGCAAAGTTTGCATTAGGTTCTAAATTGTCTTTTTTTTTTTTTTTTTTTTTATTTTAAATATGGGTAATCTTCCCGGGCCCTGCTTTGTATCTAGTCTGTAAAGATGATTCCCCCTGTTTCTCTCCTTCTTTTCAATGAATTGCAAATTTAAAAAAAAAAAAATCAAACACATAAAGAAATTCCTATTCATCAGTTGCATGCTAAAAAAGTAAACGTTATAAACATTAACAAAGAACATAAATTGACCAAATCACATGCATAAAACCATTAACAAAATTAAGAAAGTCATTAACTTGCATGCTAGGAAAGAAAAGGTGAAAAAAAATATATATTGGAACATGAATTTAGCAATTTTAATGCAAGAATAAAACCATATAACCAAAATGAAAGTCATTTGTATGCTAGAAGTGATAAGGTGAAAAAACTTTTGGGACATGAACTGAGTAATTTAATAGAATAAAAAAAGAAGTAACATATGTGCTAATTAATTGCCATAGGCCATTAAAAAAAGAATTTAAATAAAAAGGCAAAGTAGCTAGTTACTCACCAACAGTTGGGGTTCGAAAAGTAGTCCATCCTTGCATGAAATTCCGATTGCCTGTCACAATGGTCTGTCCCATCCCATCACCAACAAGCATAATATTGGTTTTCTTCTTCTTCATGTCTATGTTTTCCTTATAAACTCCCTTCTTCACATATATGACATACCTCCTATTACTATAACTTGGAGCTGCGTAAACGGCTTCAGCAATTGTACGATAATGACCACTCCCATCCACTGCCACTATGGTATTTACATGCATACCTTGTGGATTGGATTTAAGGAGATCTTGATCACCTTCACTCATCCATTTTGGAAAATCAGAACTTTTGTTTGTTGGTTTGGTATTATTTCGTGGTGGTTTAAATGGTAAGCTATGTAATTGAGTGTACAAAGCCAAAACATTGCCAATAAGTTGTGTAACTTGTACCAAGCTTCCCTTTATGAAGCTTTCAAGACGTCTATCAGTGCCCTCAAAGCCTTCAAGGCATGTGTCTTGGTTACTTAGTGCAGCACTTAACCAAGCTTTTAAATTTCCTTCATAGTGAACGTTCTTGACACCAGCTCGAATCTCCTTCATCTCATCTAAAGACCAAGCCAATTCAGAGACTGAGAAATCGAGAAGCTCTTTGCAATCCTCGATTGCTATTTGTTCGCGGTAACTGACAGACAAAGCATTGAACTTTGTAATGGTGTCAATGGCTTGTCTTGCTTCATTGATTGTAGTCCTAAGTGCAGCACTCAAGATTGAAGTGGGGTTTTGATCCGGGCCTATTTTTTGGAGCTCGGTTTGCAAATTCAAAAGGCATGAATTTTGATTGTCAGTGTTGGAACAAGCTTGTAACATCATGGTTTGCATGGTTTGGTTTGGTACATTTGAGGAGGATCCATGAGAAAGAGCTTCAAGGTGAGGCAAAAGGATGAGAAATATTAGAACAAAATTGACAAAGGCCATGTTTTGGCTATGATAATCAAAGAGTTGTCTAATGTCTATGGTCTTTATGAAAGATAACATAATATATTTATAAGCGATGGAGGGTACGTGGGGATTGTTTGCTTTCAAAGTAATGGTTCAATCTTTTGAGTTTCAAAGTTATCTTCTTTATACTTTCACCCCACATGAAGTTCTTATATATATGCTTTCTTTTGAGAGCAATTTTTAATATTCCTGCCAACTTTCAGCATGTTGGACAAATAGCTAGGGAGCTTCTCTAATATGATTTCCCCTTTTCCCTGCTGCATGTTGCACAATCAAGGTATCCATGTCCTTGCTAGCTCACACCCTATTTTCTAGCCATGGTCGAGTACAAAGTTGATCCCTGACCTCAGTTCACACTGGTAGTATTAAGTATTATATATAGGAGGACTAATTGAAAGGCTTACAAATACTTTTGATCATCAACTTTTACATACAATTTTATTTTGGTTTTAGGGGAAAAAATTACATCAATTTAGTTCTTACTCTTGTTTTACACATTTTGGTGTGTTATCCTTGCCATCATCTGGCTCATAGAAAATGTAGATATGGTTAATAGATTATTTATGTGTCAATTAATCACAATTTATTTATTTAAAAAAAAAAAAAAAAAACCTAACTAGAAAAAAAAAAAATTGTAATAGTTATAGTAACTTGGTTCGAAAAATAAAACCCCCCATTAGAACATTCACTCATTAAATAATATAATAAAATCAAATATTTTTTCTTTCAAAACCACTCCCTTATCTTTTCCTGCTATTTTTCCTTACTTTCTAGGCAATCAAACATAGCACATACATAGGATAGGCCGATGTAAAAAAATCAACCCCTACAATACATAATACCTAGGGACAGAGCCACACAAGGACCCAAAGAATCCCTAGCCCCCTTGAGTTATAGGGAAAAAAAATGTAAATATATAAGGGCTTAATTTGAATTGGGCTTAAGGAAAACAAAACTTGACTTCTCTCCACAAATCATTAGCCCAAAAAATTTAACTAAAACTTATTACAAGAATAAAATTAAAAAATTTACAACTAATCATATGCTCAAAAGGTTTTTTGTTTAAACTTCCGGGCCTTCTAACTCAAAATTCTAGCTAGGTGCCTAATTATACCTCCAAGCATCCATTTTCTTATCCAACAAACACAGCACACATACACACTAGAAATCAACCAAACCCCACAGCACAATAACTCCTAGTACCCACAATAGAGTTCAAGTCGTTCCCACCAATGGCCATGATCCCACAGCCACCAGCCACCGTTGTGAACCGACAACAAAACCGCTACAAACTGCTAGAGCACCATAAACCACTAAGCTCCACTACAAACCAAATGACATGAGCCCAACACTGAGATTGATCGTCAAAGCCTTCAACGGTTGTGACTCGCTACCCAAAAGCCCAATAGCCTCTCTCAATATGGACACCAAGACCCAACCACACAATGGCCCTGAGTGACCCCAAATCAAAGTCATTACTTGAAAGTTAAAACTCATTTGGTACTTTTCAAAATAGCCCAATCAAACTAGGTGAGTGACCCATTCGATGCAACCATGAATCCCATTTTGTCACATACTTCTTAATAAAATTTAACGTGTATTTCCAAGAAAATTTTCTCAGTTTTAAGAAAATGTTGCACATAAATAGTCATAAATTGAGTAATTTCCATGTTTTTATTACATCCAACCGGATTGAATTCTGATTTTGATCTGAAACTATCAATTTTTCAATTGAACTTCAGTCAAACTGGTTCAATATAAATATAGCAATAGCCAATAGTGGTTGGAAAAAAGGAATGAGCATGAAATAAGCATGAATTTTGTATTACATCATGGTGTTGATACTTGATATAATACTTTAAAAAAACTAACATGCACTACTACGACGGTAAGAACATCTCCAGCAACTTCTCTTAATTTTTATACTGTTTGGAAAATGAATAGTGACATTTAGCTTTTACTTACCCATTTTTTCAAATACACTTCTAACAGATTCTCTATCACATTCTTTATCTTATTTAAATATTATTTCTTCATTCATTCTTTATTCTTTTTTTATCATCATTTATTCTTTTTTTAACAACTATATTTTTAAATGAGAAGTGTTACATCCACAACATTTTACGCAATACTTTCACAATAAAATTTATGTGAAAAGTTGTTACTAGTTCTAATTTGAACTCACCACTGAAATTATTTTTTTAATATTGTGAAAATATTGTTTATAGAATTTCTCAATTAGGATTTTTTATTCTTTATATTATTTTTTATTCTTTCATTTCATTTTCCTCCACACACATGTCCTCTATCCCCCTAATTTTATTTCTTTTTCTCCTCAAGAACCTTCCAGCAACATCATTTGCTCTTCACATCAGAGAGAGAGAGAGAGAGCGAGAGAGAGAGAGAGAGAGAGGCTTGGGCCTCCACCGCCGCTACAGCATCTCCACCACCACTCATCATCCTCCCCACTGATCGGCTTGTTCTTTTTTTTCTTTTTTTCTTTTTTTTTTCTTTTTTTCATATTTGCTTGTTCTGATTCAACTTTATTTTAAGAATTGGATTTTGTTTTGTGTTTTGTGTTTTGTGTTTGGATTAATTCTTTTGCTTATGTACAGGTCTCTCTCTTTTCTCTTTCTTTTTTTTTTTTTTTTTTTTTTTTTTTTTTTTTTTTTTTTGGTTTATGAGAAAAAAAAAAGAAACAACAGCTACGGAGAGAATGAGAGAATGAGAGGAAAAAAAAAAGAAAAAAAGAAGCAACGGAGAGAATGAGAGAAAAAAAAATCCGAAAGAAGAGAGAAAAATAATTAATATAATAAGTAGTTGGTAATATTTTAAGACAAGAAATTCAACAAGTAATATACAGTAGCCCATAAGACTTAATGGGCTACTATTCATAAGCCAAAAAAAAACTTGTGTATAAAGAATTTGCTAGTTTTTTTTTTTGTCTCATTCTTTATTATAGCTAATATTTTACTTATACATACACTGCAAGAGATGCTCTAATGATGGACTTTTTCTATTATTGTTATTAAATTAATATAATGGACTTGATATCTAATATCTTAGACAATGAATCTTCTTGATTATCCTCATTGACTAAAACAAGTGTGTGGTGACGGTCGAATTGATGTTACATAAAAAAAAAGCTTCTTAATCAAACTCACGTACTTTGTCTATGGTGACACCCAATACAAAAGGACACAAGTACTTTTTAATCCGGTAAATATTAATTTAATCTAATGCAAATTTCAGGTCAATTATTCCAACAAGTACAAGAGGACATGATTTTTTTTTTTTTTTTTTTTTAAATAACATTGTCGGCACCTTAGTAGTCTCCCTAATCACATACAAAATAGAATTATAAATTAAGATAGCGTGGGAATCCACTAACAGTAAAACTCCTGTAACCACATATTCATATTTATATTAAAATTTTAAAAATTGACGTTATATTTATTGTTGCATTCTTGTTGAATCACATCAAAATATTTGGTTTAATCAGTTCATTTTGATTCACATTATTCAGTCCATTCAATCCAATTTGGTTCATTTCGTTTCGCTTCGGTGATACTTTGAGATGAGAAGTTGTGTAGAAAGATGAGCGGTTTATTAACAATTATCTCACATTCTCAGTGTAATGTTGGTAGTTCTTGATAAAATTATATATATTTATTTATATTATTAAAGTTTTGTATTTTTTTTCTTATAAAAGTTATAGATTTACTTATATCTACTTTATCTTTATGTCATTTCAGTTATATAGAAAATGAATCGTTTGTAAAAAGCACTAGAAAATATAAACAAATTCCAATCTTATATTATATTATTTACAAAATATCTCACCTTATATAATAATTGAATGTAAAATGCATTATGTTTCTTTAAAAAATAAATAAATAACTTACAAAATTTAAACACTTTCAAATAACAAATATTGATGGCTTAATTTAGAAAATCTACTATATTGTAACAACTATATTTTGTTAGAAAATAATCATATCATTTTAAGAAGGGTTTTGGATTAACACTTATAAGTTTTATCTATTATTTTCGTTTTTACTTAACAAAAACAAATTATCAAAATTTTCCTCGCATTACTTGGATCTGCAAATAGTTTCTCTATAAAACAAAGGAAGATCATTTGGTAGAAAAATTTCTCTCTCTCTCTCTCTCCCCCTATTGCTAAGAATGGAATTGACTTAAACTTTAGAGTGCCCACTATCGCCCCAAGCAGTGCTATTTCCACCATGTAAGACCCAGCTAAGTTGAACTACAATGAAGCTTCCTTTATAAATAAATCTGTTGTAGAAGTGTCAATCGAACCAGATAAAGCCCCCCTACAACTATCTTGAGTAGCTTCTAAATAAATTCAACACTTCAACTAGTTCTCTACCATGAACATATTTAACACTAAACTGCACTTCAGCATTCTCCAAAACCCTAACTTTGTTGCTTTTTAGCTAAATTTCCCTTACTGCTTCTAATTGCACTTGCATTGAATTATTTAGTATTTTAAATTTCTACTTATACATCCAGTGATCCGGCAAAAATATTATTTCTCTCCTCCTCTTGACATACTGGACAAAATGTTTCACTTTAAATTCCTTTTGATCCACTCTGATTTTAAAGGAAGATCTCCATGACAAAGTTTGCACACAAACACAACACGCTTATAAAGTAGTTTTAACTTTTAAGGACAAGTTATTGTCCCAATTGATCCTTGACATTCTAATATCCACTTGTTGTATATGTAGATTAAGATTCATATTGCACAGGGAACTGTACCTTTGCTGACCACATAATTTCCTCTACCTGATAATGGCCAAATAAATTTGTCGCTTACTATCAACTAAAATTTTCAATGTCCAGCCTGAAAATGCATTCCAGCTTTCCACCCTTCTAATTAAGTTGAAATTAAATTTATCAATCAGCCCTTGGAAAGTCATTATCTAATGCTTCTTAAATGGAATTTGAAAATAAGATATCCCCCAGTCTTATCAACCAAATTCATCCCAATGAGCTATTCTTGATGTCTTCTATTTCATTTGGACTAAATATAATTTGTACAAAAACAACAAAGTCTTGGTCGGATATAAATCACCAACAAATTAGTTAGGATTAGCTACATGTTACTTACCCTGACATTTCACAATACCAATCACATGTTTTCTTAATAAAGCGTAAAATTTTATCCTAAACCTTGAAAACAGAAAAGAATCGTCCACCAAAAAGATATATGTATATATATGATTAATGGCAGGGGCAGTCCTAGCCAGTTTAATGCCTTTGCATTCCTTGGATAACCCACCTTAAATAAGGGTAGAGGACAAAACATTGGCATAAAGGAGAAATAAAGAGGGGTGGAAATGAGTTCACATTGCCTCAACCACTTCTTTGCACTAAAACTTCGGTTGGACTGCCATTAACCAAGATTCTATATGACAAAGTGGAAACACATTCTAGAACAAGTCTAATCAAAAACTGGTTTCAAGATAACACAATCATGAATCATGTGCTTTAGACATGTCAATCTTAGCGGCTCCATAGCAAGACTAACCCTTTTTATGTTTACTAAAATAATTTAACAATTCTTAGGCTAAAATAATGTTATTAGGGATAGTATGCCCTTGACAAATGAATGCTGGAAAGGGGAAATCAAGTGGTCCATGAAAGGGTTTAAGGCTTTAAAAGCATATCACTAACAATTTGGAAATTATATTGCAAGCATTAGAAGATTGCAGGTGTTCCATCAGGTTTAAGAACCTTAACCTTCAAAGGCCCAAACTGAAAGACATCATTCTTGTCCTCAATTTAGATTGTTTCATTCAAGATTCTAAGTAGATCATTTGTCAGGCTGGTAACTTAATCCTATCCAGCCTACTAAAGGTAACACAGATCATAGAAACCAAGACCATTATCGAAGTAAAAGGTTTATGGAATCTGCATCGAAACCAATATGGTCTTACCTTAAAAAGTATATCTATTAGTGAATTTGAATAGTTTGTCTCAGTTGCATATTACTTTTACATGAGAACAAACTATTAGATACAGGATGAGGTTGTCTCAATTACATATTACTTTCAAAATTTAATTTAAAAACATATATAAGTTATATATTCTGCTTCACTTCTTAACCCAGTTGCTCTGCCAGTGAACTGCCTTAATCCCTTACAAAGAAAGAAAACAAGAGTGCAAGGGCCAAGAGGGGCGGAAGGAGAAAAGAGAAAAGAAAAGAGAACAAACATGGCAATTTTATGCCATTATGAGACAATATATTTTGGCAACTTGAAAACCCCTAGATCATTTGGTGAAGCCCTTCTCTCCAAGAAAGCAGAAAAACTTCATTGGCAAAACTCATCCCAACTTCTCAAAAACCTTCATGAAAACCCATGACAAGAGAAGGTTTCTGACTGACTTATAAATAGGCTTTATGATATGAAGTTTATTCCCATCTAATCTTGCAGCCCCTTGCATGCAGGGTCTCGAGTATCTCTGTAGAAAGTAAGAATCTGAGAGAACCAATTAACTTGGCCTTCTTGATCCGCACACAGCAGGCCCTAAGTGCTAGTTCAAACCCTTTCACTGTGACATTCATGAGGTGCACCAGCTTGACATCCTGCAGCCGTGTTAGGTTCCCCAACACCATACATAGCCCCACATCTGAGACAGCACAATGGCTCATGTTTATCTGCCACCAATAAAAGTAGTTTAGGTTAACCCATGTCCCAAAATCTGTAATCAATGATCATTTACCATTATATGTTGGCAGATATGTTCATAATCTAAACATGCAGCCTTGCTATTTTGACAAGAGCATGTTAATTAGAAAAAGGAAAACAGGTGGCTTAAAAGACTGGTAAAAATAACTGCTCATAACTTTTGGAACTTTCACTTTTCATTTTTGTTTTCATCAAACATCCTGAAAAAGCATACCACCTCATAAAACAATGCCATCATTAGTATTCTATTTAATGTGCAGCCAAACAAAAGAAAAGGCAATTTATAATTTATAAATAGATGTATACAACAACCAGTTCCTGTATTTGATGAAAGTTCCAAATTTCGTTGCATTTACTTTTTATTTAGTTTCATTTATGCAACATTAATTTGCTTAATAAAAATTTCAGCATATTAAGCTAGAGATTTTATTCTGAAGAAGATAGAGCTTGTTAGTGAGCCTAATTTACATGTGAATTTGATTCATATTATCCTATTAAGTTCTGACAAGATGTAAGGGGAAAAATGCACTGGGAAACTGCGGTGTATGACCTTTGCTTACTTAAAAGGTGGACTTAACATAAAGGCAGAAGCAGAAGCGTTAGCAGTGAGTAGCAGGTGCTGTGAATTTATTGTGGGAGGTGACAATTATAATTGAATAGAATAAGGACCCCTAGGTGACTTTCAAGTGAGCAGTAGACTACTTGAGAGTGGTTGAAAGGTCCTTTGGGTGCCTAACCATTCAAATTACATTCTGGTTTCTTTATTTATAATTCAATAGTTAAAACAGGGGAGGGAGGATTTGGACCCTGGATACTAGGAGATGCAAACCAGTTGTGCTACAAAGCTGTTGGTAGAGGGAGACACCACAGTGTGGTTGACTGCATTTGATAGGTTAGTTTCTCTATTATGATATCTTTTTCTGTTACCCTTCATCCTTATTCTTCTGTTCTATATATAGATTTGTCTTCTCAGCATATACAAGAAAAAGAAAGGATGGAAGCAATTAAACAAAAAGAACAGGAAGTGATATTGTGTTGAAACATCTTGGAAATACAAGAAGAATATAAGTAAACACCCATGGTGTAAATCCAGTTAAGCTCTATATTCATTACCATACCATTTCAGTTTCCAATTCCAACCAAATCCCCCTTATTCTTTAATCATTATCACATGCCGTGCCCTACAATAGATTTCCTAGAGATACTTTGTTTCACAAATGTTTCTTAAATTTTCCTTTGCGTTTATTTTATTTTTATTTTTTTAAGCTTGACAGTTGTGTTAGCTTGGAAGTCACTTTCCTTTTTCTTTTAAAGTAAATGAACGCTCATTCCAATTCAAAATATTTAAACCATACCTGTCGCATGTTCCGTGAGTAGTAAGAAAGTGCCCAGAAGCCCGAGTCATCAATCTTTCCACAATGCTTCAAATCCAAATCTGACAGTTTCTTACAACCAGCTGCAACTGCCGTCAAACCCTCGCTTGTGAGGTTGACAAGTCCACGCATTTCCAGATCAGAGAGTTCACCAATACGGCCAATGTACTGCACCCCCCTGTCAGTAACTCCATTGCAATATGACAAGTTCAGCTTCGTCAAATTCTTGCAACCACTTGATAATGCAGCTAATCCATCATCTCCTATACTCGTACAGCTGCAACACAAAACAGAGATAAATAAATGAATTCACCTTCCCATCTTGCGAACTCTCAATACATAATCAAATTGACTACTGGGATTAAATTACCGGTATAAATCAAGTTCACTAATTTTTATACAGTTATGAGCAATATAAGCCAATCCTTTGTCTGATATGTTTGTGCACAGTCCTAATTTCAAGCTTAAGAGTTCAGAACATCTTGACAAATATTTGAGTCCTGCAGATAAGAAGAGCATTACACTTTGAAAATGATTAAACTTTGGCAAATACAATGAAATAGGATCTGCATCAAATTGACTACATTTTGTAAAAGCAACAAAGGCAGATTAACCATAGTTAATTTCATAACACTGGCTGATATAACTTCCAAAGTTTACCTTTATCATTTACCCCACAACAATCAGTCAGATCAAGCTCCTTGAGTTGCAAGCAACATGATCCAAGCTGATCGAGACTCTTCTCAGTGACCTTATCACAAGCCTCTAACTTTAAGGAGACAAGGTTCCTGCAAGAGTTGGTTAAAGCAGAAATCGCTTCATCAGTGATGAAACGGCAACATGTTAGATTCACGATCTTCAAACCCACACAGCCATATACTAGCTGCATGATGCCCATGTTGGTCACCCCAACACATTTGCTCAACCCAATTTCCACCAATGACTTGCAATTCGTACTGAAGGTTTGGAAGCTTGAGTCAGAAACTTGAGCACCGTCAATTCTTATCGTGTTTAGATTCTTCAAGTCCTTCAAGCTGTAGAGAACCATTGCTGAAAGCTCCTATGGGAAACCCCAAGGTTTAAGAATTAGGAACTATATTTTAAAATTTCAGTGAAACCAAATACAAGAACCAAAATAGATATAATAATATCCACTCACTGAAAAACAGTATCCTGCATTGAGCATGGCAAGACCTCTATGTCCTCTGACTACAGATATCAAGCCAGAAGAACTAACACAACCACTCCTCGATACGTCAATTGCCTGCAGTCCTTGGAAAATGCAAATTAAAATCAATAATGTCTAGTTAATAATATATTTTCTTGAATTGTTATGATGCATGTCAATCAAATTATAAACTAAAATACTGTTCTCAACCATAAAATATTTCACCTGTAGTGATGGGCATCCATGTTCAAGAAACTGCAATCCATAATCATCTAAAAAAGGGCACCCCACCATAGCCAAAACCTCCAGTTTCGGCAGAGAAGCAATTGAGCGAAGAGATTCACTTGTAACCTGAAACCCAGCTATGCATCATATTTCCCAATCATAAATATTCAAAACATAGCACTTACCTTGAAAATATCTGCTTGCTCAAAATATTCAAGAGAATTAAACAATACAACAGAAATTTCTATCCATATCTACATGTTGTTTGGTCTCCAAAATATGATATTCTCACCTCAACTCAGCCAAAATGGTCACATTGTACTCATTGGTGCAGAAAAACCATATAAATCTAGCAGTATATATACTTCAACTCGTTTATAACTCTTTCATCTAGCACTTCCTCAGAATCCAAACAGAAAACCTTGAAAACTTTTAAAAAAATAAAAGAGAAAAAAGAAAAATATAAGAGGCATAACCCATAAGGATAAGGTGGCACTATTGGAGTTTTGATATGTACATATATACGAAGTGAGAGAGAGAGAGAGAGAGAGAAAAATTCACTTTCCCAATTTAGAAACGTCACTCTAAAAAAACATAGCAACATACTGGCAGTCTGGCACTACCCACTAGCTTCACTAGAGTGGCCTCTCTCTCTCTCTCTCTCTCTCTCTCAAATACATAAAATTACAAACATGCAACTTTCTTTTTCGTTTCCTCAGCAACCAAACAAGCATTCGCCAGCTTTTATATTAGAACAAAATATGAAATTGAAGTTCACTACCTTACTTCTCTTTCCCTCAATAATTACCTTCATTTATTCTATTCTCCTAGCACATCCATGTCCCACATAATGAAATACTTCTTTCACACCAAAACCCAAACTCCAATTCCATTTCCAACCCCATTACCTCCCCACACACACACTCAGATTAGGAAATAGTTTTCACTGAAATAGTTGTCATTCCCAAACCCAAAACTCAAATTCCAATCCCATTACCTTTATTCCCCTACCACCCCAACACACACACACACACACACAATGTCCAAATATTCAAACAAACAAACAGAGAGAGAGAGAGAGAGAGACCTTGAGATAAGAGACATCAAGAGACTTCAACTCCAAGCACTTCTTGCACAAAAGATCAACACCCAGATCAGAAATCTCCATGCACCACTTCAAGCTCAGCCTCTCCAGCTTTCCACACCCAACAGCTATCTTTGCCAACCCAACATCACTCACTCCCAAACACTTATCCATCCTCAACTCCCTCAACCCTCTCACACTCGATATAGCCCAAGCCTCTCTATCCCCGTATACCCAACAGTACGACACGTCCAGTACTACCAGACACGGACACGCCCCTACCAACCTCTCCAATCCCCCGTACCTCAACCCGCTCGCCCGACTCAGCACCAACCGGGTCACCCACCGAGTCCAACTCACCGAGTTCACCGCCTGACTCAGCATCACCGACACCGTCGCGTCCTCGATTCTCGGGCACACAGACAGGTCCAGCGTATCCAGGTTCTTGAACTTCGTCAGCAGCCCATGTAAGAACTCGGACCGTAGGACTCGGAGGGACCGCCGAGTCACTGAGTCGACTCGGAGGAAGTCCTTGCAAACGAGTCGCCAAGTCTTCCTGTCCGATTCAGAGCCGAGTTTAATGTAAACTCGGACCAGCAGGTCTTCGGTAAACACAGAAAGTAACATTTCTATAAAATGTTTCTAAAAATCAAATCTTTTCGATACAATTCGTGGAACTTAAGGTTGTTTTTTTTTTTAATTGTCTGTTCGTGGAAACTAACGTTTTTGTTTTGAGTTCGAGAAAACCCAAGTTTTTTTTTTTTTTTTTGAAATTAAGGATTTGGTTCAGGTGGGGACGAACAAGAAGAAGAGCAAAGGGAGGTGGGTGGGTTTTGAATTTGAGAGAGTCCGAAAGAGACTTAATCGGGTTTTATGGGTCGGGTTCATTGTATTAACGATGAATCGGGTTTTTGTTTCGGGTTGGTGCAGTGAGAAAAATATCGGAGTTTGGTTTGAGCTGAAGATTTTGCAGGCAGAGAGAGGGGTTGGTTGCTGAGTTTTATAGCATTGAAAGAAGAAACAGAGAGAGAAGTATTGGGTGCGGACTGGACTACGGTTGTACTCTTTGTGACTTGCAAAATTTGGTAGATAGTACTTTATTTTAGGTGGATAACATTACGCGAAGTTATTCAATTATGTAGATTTTTTATGTTTTGTGTTAATTTGATGTTGTATAGCCAATTAAAATTCGAGTTTGCTAAATTTGATTATGGGATGGGGTTTGATTCTGTCACACTCAAATTTCCATAGCTAAATAGCTTCAATAATATGCTATTCTCTCTTATATAAAATAAAATAAAAAAAACTTTGCCCCTTGTGACTAGATATTTGTTTGAGTTTGGTGAGGTGGCATATAATTATTGGTTTGGAGGTGTAAGAGCTGGACAAGGCCAAGGATTTGAAATGATTGGGCTGTCCCTAGATTTTATTATTATTATAATATATTCCCTTATTTCATGTTAATTATTTGTTCACCTCATTTTATGTTCTTTTTTTTAATTTATTGTTTATTTAAATCTTTAAAATTAAATTTTCAAATGAATTAACATAATTTTTGTTTGGAATCTCTTGGTCCAGTGTTCTTGCGCATAGGTACCCATTGGAAAGGATAAATATGTTAAACACTTGTCATGTTCATATTTAACAGATCTAATTTACATGTGCATTTGATTCAAAATTCAAAACTTTGCCTTTTTTTGTTAATTTTAAAATTGAGAATAATTTTTTATTATCTATTTTTTTTAATGAGTCCAAAGAAATCTAATTTTATTATAATGATAATTGATTTTGAATGGTGTGATACTATGTAGTATACAATTATAAATAGCTTTGGATTTATGTATAATGAAATGTTATTCAAATACATCATTTTCATGTAAAAGCATAGAAACAGGATCTTATGTGTTATGTATTTAAGTAATTTTAGAAATCGATAACCTTTTTTTTAAAATTTTTAATTAGCATTGCATCAAATAACACTATTCAAAACTAATTTTTCTAGTAAGTACTACCATCAATTTGAAACAATTATGACCTATTTAGTAATGTTTTTCTAGTAATATTATTTATATTTTTTAAAAATATATATAAATAAAAAAAATATGTACAAATATTATTATGACCTATTTAGTAATGTTTTTCTAGTAATATTATTTATATTTTTTAAAAATATATATAAATAAAAAAAATATGTACAAATATATATAATATTATTTAAAAACTAAACACTATTATTTAATTACATGCAGCAAATAGTCTTACTATGCGCACATGTTAAGAAACTTTTAAAGCAAAGAATTTTCAAAGTGTTTAAGCAATGAAATCTGAATGTATCTGGACATAACTCTGCACTTGTCTGTAAACCGTGTGATCATATCCTGGTTCAGTGACTTTCTAATCAGACGGTGAGAAGTGTGTGTGGAAGGACACGTGTCGAGTGGAGGAAGAAGATGGGTTCTGGTGGAAGAAGCAGAGGATAAGAACATTTATTGAAGTGGGTTAGACTTAGATAAAGACATATAAAGTTGTACGCGCAACTTCCGCGAAATCCCCAAAGAAAAGCTAAATGATACTATTTCGTACGGTACCGTTCTGTGGGGCCCATCATAAGGTAACAAAAACCGTACCTATCTCCGTTTGATTCTAGAAAAGTGGGCTGGCTTGAGTTTTGAGAAAATAATAATTAACTAAAGAAAGGGAAAAAAATAAAAGAATAAATATTATGCTTGCTATCGTATCATATATATCAAGCCAAATTGACTGTGATAATAAATAGATGGTCCCCATTATAGCAAATCAAGCTGTGACACTTGGGCCTTTGTTTAATGTCTTAAGTGATGATTGATTATGGATTTTTATTCTAGAGGTAATAAATTTGTGGAAGACTTGCTCGGGATTTTTGAATTTTGACCTTTACTAATCTGAGGGGTCTATCTTGACTCTTGACAATTGAGCCCCCTCCTCAAGCTAGCCAATGGCCAGAGAATTCATATTCTATTTTGATTTCATATGAGAATGGGAAGCCATAAATTCAAAAATGTATAATTTTATAAACACTCTAATAATATTTAATTTCTTGATAGCTTATTTCATCTTGGAAAGGGAACAAGTGGTGTAGCGTTAGATATACAACATTGACTTTGAAATTCACACAAACATTTTTTTTTATTTCGATGTGAGATGTGTTTCTTCTTTTTTGATAGTCTATATCACACGGGAGGAAATGGAGTTTTGAAGACTTATAAGTGGTGTATAAATTTTGTAATATTACTACTAAACATTTTTAGGTATGATATCAACTATTTGTAAGTGTTTAAATTTTTATCTTTTTTAACAATAAATAAATAAATAAAATGCTTAGATTAAAACATTTGAAATAAATGATTATGATCATAGTGGGTACCATATCTAAGATGTACCATAGAAGAATTAATACCATATAGATTCTACCTTGGAATAGGCTTGGATGTGTAAGTTAAAATATTAATAGTGAAAGTAAATTATGTTTAAAAGATTGTTAATGGCTAATTTGTGACAATATGCACGTTCCATTTAATTGAGGTGTCTTGTTAAATCAATATATGACCAAGTTTAGACATTTATTTCATGCACATTTCAAATCAGAATGGAGTGCAAGCTAAATTTATAATCATATGCACATTTTACATTAAGGTAAAATTAATAAGATCCATTTGTTAATGGACTTTTGACACTTTGTAATTGGTGATCATGGATGAGTTGTCAGTACTTTTCTTAATTGAATGCATGTTTCGATGTGCAAGTTAAATTATTACTAGAAATAGAAGTTAGATTTTAATTAAGAAGTGTAAAAAACTAGCTGGTGACAACATACAATTCGTATTTAATTGACTTGCATTTTGTTTCAAACAGTAATAAGACCAAGTTTAGTCCTTTTTCTTTCTTTCTTTTTTTTGTATAGATTTTAAGTTTTACGCAAGCTAAATTAGTCCTCCATTAACACAAGGATGCACAATTAATTAGATTCCTTGTGTTAATGGATTGATATCTAATTTATGAATAAATAAATGGATTGATGTTTAGTGATTATTCTGTGGCTTAAGTTAAAGCCCCTTTACTCCCTGGGGCTCAGCCTCACATCACTTGTACCAAAAAAGAAGAAGACATCTAGTGATTAATGAATGAGGATGACTCATGACCGTTGTTGGTAATTGTCTTTATTCAATGGTTGTTAGGATGCACTTCATATTATATGTTTTTTGTATTCAAAGGATTTGGTACTAATTTATACCCAACATGGCCACATTTCATAAATTATACATGAAAAAAGAAGCCAATGAATCTTCCCATTAGTCAAATCTGGGTATTACAACAAATAACGTAGTTGAGTTGGAAGTAGTTAGATATGGTTTAATGTTAGCTTGGAATTTGGGCTTTTAAATTTGTTATTTTGAATCTTAATTCTACATTTTTTTTTTTGTTGATAATCCAATCTTAATTCTACTTTGGTAATGCAATGGCTAACAAAAAAAGTTAATATGTACCATATCTTATTCCTTTAATTGATGATTGCAGGAACCTTATCGGGCAAGAGTAAATTGTCTATCTTCTTCACGCTTATCGTGGGGTCAACATGATAACAAACAGATTAGTAAAGAAAAAAAGTTCACAAGAATGCAAATTTTTTATTTATGAAACCTGCCCTATTTTTATTTATGAGCAGTATATTAGGGACAATTTTCAAATAGGCACTCATAGAGAAGTGCCTCTAGCTGAACATGTTATCATATAATCTGTTTTTTTTTAAAAAATAAAATTCCTTTTCGCACCCAAAAAAAAAAAAAAAAAAACTTCTTAGTCAAGAGGATTGTGTTTCAGTAGTATTAGCTTCAAAATTTTTATTAAATCAACCTCCTATACTTGTGGTAAGCAAAAAACCAGTCTTCTTAATGAACTTTCTAGGAGGTGACAGACAAGGAGATAAAACCCATTGCAAAACATATCTACAAAGCTGTTTTGACTCGTGATGCCATCGTCAATAAACAATGTTGACATCTGAATCTTATGTTCTTGCTTGGCATCTTGCTAACCTACAAAAAGCCATCAACAAAGGGGCCACTGAAAAGGAGCTAAGCCCATATAGAAGGGCTCCTTTCTCTATGAATTTTCATGACTTATTATTTAATCTATATATATATTATATTTATATATGTCATCGATCACGATGTACTTGTTACTTATCCAAAAAAAAAAAGGATCATGATGTACATGTACTTCTTCAAAACTAGATTTTCAATTGGCTCATGGGTCTTTTTTTTTTTTTGGCTCACATGCCAATATGCCATGAAATATTTTTCATTTTATTTAATTAATTAAATTACAATACTTTTGCTGCAGCCGCCTGGAAAATAAAAGAATATGAAAATTCCAAGTCACGTTCTTTCTAGTCTAAATTTTACAAACAATTAGTCCAAGACAACCAAGTTCAACTTAAAATAAGAAAATTTTTATACATTAACATTTTTTCCCTGGTCTGTTCCTTTTAAATTCAACAACAATCTCACTTTCCGAATCCTGATCCAACTCAGGTTCTCAGTATCTAACCTGTTTTAGACTGGAAAATGTTGACATTTCCACATTATTCATAGAGCATCCTTGATTGGGTCAATTTTTTTAATTACCAGAGATAAATACAAAAGAATAAAAATTGGAACATTTTTGTTCTTTTATTTGGTTGATCATACATTTCTACATTCTCAGTCTTCCATATATGGTATATCATTTCTACTTTCTCATCCCTCAAAATTTTTACATAAAGCTTTTATAATTTTGTTGCTACCTTTTGGGGGAAAAAATATATATATTAGGATGACAATTAAAATATTTCTTCTTTTGAAATATATATATATATATATATAGAGGTAGGTTTTGTATTCTTTTTCTAATCTTGAAGAAGGGTCCAAAATAATAATTATAATTAGTAAAAGAGATGTTAATAAAATCTAAATACAAAAACTTAATTAGTAATTTTAGAAATAATTTTTTTATATAAAAAAAATCTATAATATAAAATTTTAAATAACTATTATTTAATTGATTTTTAAATATTGAAAAGTCTCTCTTAGATTGAAATATAAAAATTTAAATAACTATTATTCCAAGTCACTATATTGAGTGGACCAACATCTCTCGATCATGTAGCTAATCAAGGCAAAATTTCTCTGCCAATTTGTTAAAAACTTTCAAGTCCTTTTTATTGTCGTTTTTTTTCGTAATACTTGAGAATTGAGATATATGACTAATGTAACAACTGAAGCTGACACATGCAAGACATTTCCCAAGTCCAAGTGCATGGTCATGAATTTGAGTATTAAGCCTAGTGTGCTTCATGTGAATTACCAATAAGAACGCCGAAATGAGCGCTCCATTGACAAAGGTTTATTCCCATAAGCAAGGACAGAGCGAGGGTTTAGAGCTAGGGTACAAAAGTATAAACAAAATATGTTTTTTAAAAATCCAAATAAGTAATCATTTAGAAAGTTAAGGTTTTTTTTTTTTTTTTTTTTTGAGTGTCTTGCTCTTTAGCCACTTATACTTTTTTTTTTGGGTGTCTTGTGTGTTGTTAGATGTGTGTGGGTGTTCATTTAGACTAGTTAGAATCGGTTTAGGAATTTTTTATTTTATTTTATTTTCTGTTTGTCTTGCGTGAGTTTGTTTTGGGGTGTTGTTTGGGCTTAAGTTTGTTATTGGTAAATTTTGTTGTTGAGTTTGTTAAATTTATTTCAAATTTTAGATTAATAAAATTTTTTATAGCCTTTAAAAATATCAATAATATTGTTGAGGGGGGCAAAGTGCAAATTTATTGAAACAAACTGCTAAAATTAATACATATATATATATATATATATATAAAATGTTGAAAAAATTTGGAGAGCACTTTTACATAATAAAGATGTAGCTTTTAAGGGTTTCCTTCGTAGGCGTAAGCTAACAAAGCTAACCATATAACCCTTGTGTTTTCGATGTTTCTATTCTATACTTTCCATTCTGCATCCAATCTTACATATATAATATGATATAACATATGGCGTTGCTAATATATTTAACAATTGGGATCAATGGGATGAGTACTCCATTGACAAAGGTTTATTATGTGATTTGAACTTTCACCCCTTACCCTTATTACCACGAGGTTAGATATGAATTGGAGTCACTTGAGCAGGGTCAAGACTATATGAACTCGTTCTTTGATGAATTTTAAGCAGATAAGACTTCAAAAGCAAAACTCTACGCACTCATTCACTTGGTGTGGCCAAATGGCTTCCACCATGGATGCAAATCTGTAATCTTATCCTATTGCATCTTAATCTATTTAATTAAAGCCTAAAAATCAAATTGCTTGTGGGAATCCCGTGTCACAAAACAATCTTATTGCTGAAATATCCGTTATCCTAATAGCATATTTTTCCACTCAATTAAGCCAAAACAACTTTTATGCGAGTCATTTTCAAAAGGGTCTCTTTATCCAAAGTGCACATGCAACATCAAGTATCTTTAATTCAGATGGCAGGAGCACATGCTTTCTAAGCAAGTAATAAACACTATCAACGCAAAATTCTCTGTATCTTTCACCCATAATTTATAAATTATTGTAGCAAAAAAAAAAAAAAAATGCTCATCTTCTCATGCATGTTAATAAGCTTATAATCACTCGCTTGTACAACTTATCACCGCCTTCTACGGGTGAGTAATTTGAAGCTGGTTGCCTTGTTATGTGATCTGCTCTAATACTGCATCCTCTTCAGGCAACAATTCAACTACCAATAGCTTCCAATTTAAAAGAGCTGTTGCTCTTCCAGTTGGGTTCTCCTCTGTGAATCTAACCAGTGTTACAAACCCCTCTTCATCTTCATCCTCCTCTTTCTCTTCTTCTTCATCCTTGAGTCGACTTTCTTCATCTTTGCTTTCTGACTTAATGTTCTTTACTTGGTACTGCATTTTTCGCCCTTTCAATAGCCTCACCTGTGACTAATGAATGGTTTCAAATCTAAATTATCAACCAAAATATTTAAGATAACCAAGATTGTAAGAAAAACATAAATTTCCTCCCTACCGATGGTTCTGGAGACATTTGATTTTTCAGACAGAAACTCAAGCCAGATGTAGATGTACATGATTCCCACCCTATCATCAGTTCATCTCCTGTTGAAAATTTCCATGCAGCTTTCCATTGTTCTGGTGGTTCTTTTGGTGTTGCCTTTCCAACCACTTTCTCTGTACTAGATGGCAACAATGACAGGAAAAAAAATGTTTAAAATTTAGTCTTAAAGATGCACAGAAGAGCCAGCATAAACATATATGATTTCTTAAGAAACCAATGTCAGATGGTTGTCACACACCCTTGGTAAAAGTAACTAGAAAATATGTTTCTCATGTATTATGCCTAATAATATGAAGCATAAATTTTTATGGTGTCCTTGCACAAATTTTATGAATCATATGCATGATGGTTTTTCTAACTCTTTCATTTGTAGTCCAGTTGGGTGCTGAGAAAGACAAGGTAAGAAAAGAAATAAAAGCTTTGAATCTTCTTTTATTAGTCTTTTTATCTTTTATTTTTTATAGTGGCTATATAATCACATAAAGCTTATTTGCTGAAGGATGATTAAAGTAGTATTGTTGCACCTAAAAAAAATGAGGTAAAAGAAATATTTTCACTCTTCAATTTCAGATAATCAGATTCTACTTTTGCATCAAATCTCAGCCAGGTACATGTGATGCACCTTGTTCAAACCTAGTTAACTGGAAATTTTTATGCTACAGACCAGGGGCTTTTCCAATGGAATCAGCAACATAAGACCATGAACCTTCTCGTATCTCTATTATCCTACCCTCCCATTACACAGCTGAGGGAGCTTCGCCTCCTCTTCTCCAAAACCCTTCTCCCACTCTAAAAGTTGCGTTCAAATTGTGTCAATAAGTAACAGACACGATGCCATCATTAATTCATAATATTCTCTCAAAAGTACCATAATGTCTTCCAACAAACAAAGATAGAAGGTTTGAAAGTTTACCTTATTCTAATGACAAAACACTCTCTCCCTGCATGATCAAGAACAGTTCGAGACAACCAACGCCCTTCTTGAGGCCTATACCTATTCATTCTGAGAATAACGTCTAATATCATGGCCCCTGAATCATCAGTGACCCGGTGAGGCACACATTTCAACAAGTATGGCGCTTGAACTGGTGGAGTTATTGAAGCATGAATTCTCAATTCTAGAGCAAATCCTTTTTCCAGAGTTAGAGAAGATATTCTTAGTAAGTCATTCCAATGGAATGTAACAGTCTCTTGCAAGCTACTTCCTTTGAAAGAGTGGCCACCGCGGTGACGTAGCTCAAGTTTGATTCCCTTGGACCCAAACTCACAATAAAGACGCCAAGCTTTCTGCCATGAATCATACTGAAAGTTGGAGATGGATTTTTCATGCTTCAACTCCCTGTGACATCTTAACATACCAAGGCAGAGGAATTCACTTGTCTGTTGTGTTGCCTTCATCCTAGAGTTGAGCCTTAAAAACACGCAGACCTGTGTTTAAAATAGCAGTGATGGTTGTTACACAAACATGAAGTTCTTCTGCGCATCTTTTGGTGCCCAAAAAAGGGTTACTTGGATTGAAATATCTCTAATTTCACAACAAAAACTCAATTGATTGGAGCTGATTTTTGTTGAAAACATGAATCTCCCTAATAAATAACAAAAGGTCTCATATAAAGCTGAATTTCCCAAGTGAATTACCTCTAACTAGCTTGCTTATGAAAGTACTTCTAATTAGAAAAATCTTATTAAATCTTACTGAAATTTACCGAACTTCATTCAACATCTAAAACCCATGGCAACATGTTGAAGTGGAGGTTTCAATTGCAAGAATGTATAGTAAGCCCCAACAAAGAACTCCCAAAATCAGCATACCAATATTAAATTAGTTACTATTCTCATAAATTCCCAAAGAAGATGAAAATATCTAGAAGATATATATTTTACAACATTGTCAAAATATTAGTATGAAATATATTTCATTACTTCAGCACTCTTCCATTGAATCAATAAATATTGAAATGTTTGATCTTAAGATTAACTCACCTCATTTTTGTGAAACTCTCAAATCCTTTAATGTGGTTTTAGTTTGACCACAACTTATACTGAATGCACTTTCTCTATTGGTTTACTGAATAAATTAAAAAGTAGAATTCCTTAATTATTGCACAGTAAAAAAATTGACCATGATCCTTTTGTAATTCACAGAATGGTGAACTTCATGTAATGGCACCAGCCCAAGCTTACACAAACTGATGCTGTTTTAGAACAAGTGGCCCACAACCCCCTTTTTTTTTTT